>NW_028189828.1:0-96640 GCF_048542155.1 Nylanderia fulva | reverse complement strand
CTTCTATAATTTTTTTTTTCCTTAAATTTTTGGTTTAAGGGAAGGGAAAAACCCCAACAATATAATTTTTCCCTTTCTAAAAAGATTGTAAAATTTGGATAGCCCCCCCTCTTAAATTTTTTCCATTTTCTTAAAATCTTTCAGTGTTTTTCCTCTTAATTTAAAAAAATTGCTTGTTCCCAAAAAAATTTTTTCTATTTTTTTTAAAAAAGTTTTCTGTAATGTTTTTGATAATTTGTACTATAATAAACAAAGATTTTATGAAAAAAAAATTTTAAAAAATTTTTTTTGAAAAAAAAGTACCTTGAAATTTAAAAGGGTTTTTTGCGTTTAAAGAGGATTTTTGGGGAAAAAATTTGGGTTTCCCAAGCAGTTTTTAATTCATTATTAATCAATTAAATTAAAATTTTGTTTTTTAAAAAAAAAATCGTAATTCTTTGGCATGATAAAATTTTTTTTCTTATATAAAGGGTTGGGGAAAAAAAAAAAATATTTTATATTTTTTAATAAAAAAAATAGTTTTTTATAATTAATTTTTGTTATTGTGGGATAATAGTTTGGGGGTAAATAAAAACGTAATAGAGAGATTAGTGATGTTCTTTTTTTTTCATTATATAAAAAGTTTTGTGTTTTGATTTTGGGCAACCCTTAAAAAAATCTGATTGACAACTCTATATTAATTTAAAAATTTTTATTCAAATTTTTTTTTTTTTAATTTTTTTTTCAAAACAAAAATTTTTCAATAAAAAATTTTAAAATTTTAAGATTTAAAAAAATTTTACAATATTACCGGGGTGCAGTTTTTTCTGAAAAAACACACAAAAAATTATAAAATTAATTAACATATTTTTTAGTTTTAATTAAAAAAATTTTTTTTATGGGGAATTTTTTAAAAAAAAATTTTTTTTTTTTTTTTATTTAATAAAATTAGTAATAGCATTCAAAAAATTTTTTTAATAAACTACTATTTAAAAACCGATTTTAAGCAAAAATAAAACCCAAATTTTTTGGGGGTAGTTTTTTTAAAAATTTTCCTTTCCCCCGAATTAAAAAAAAAAGGTTTTTTAAAAAATTATTTACATAAGTATATATATATATATATATAAATTTTATATTATATACATATATCATTTAAAAAAAAAATTGTTTCTTTTTTTTAAAAAAATTTTATGTTTGTATAATTTTTAATTTTAATTTTTAAAAAAAAAAACAATCAAATTTTTTAAAATTTTTTAAAAAAAAAACTTTTAAAAAAAAATTTTTTTAAAAAATTTTTTTAATTTTTGTGAAAAAAATTTTTTAAAAATACTTGAAAAAACACCAAGCCTGTTTTTTAAAATTTTTTAATTTACTTATAAAGTATGAAAAAATTTTTAGAGTTCATCTTTTTAAAAAAAAATTTTAAATTAAAAGTTCTACAAAAATTTTTTTAAATTGCAGAATTTTTATTTATTTATATAAAATCTTTTTTAAATATTCCACAAAAATTTTAAAAAAAACCCGGGGGGCCCCAAAAAGGGGAAATAATTTGCGAGATATTTAATTTTTTTTTTTTGAATAACCCCCCAAAAAATTTGAAAAAAGATCTTATAAGATTTTTTTTTTTTCGGTAATAAAATTTTTGCAATAATTTATTTACAAAATAATAAAAAAAAAAAAATTAAAAAAAAATTTTAAAATTTTTTTTTTAAAAAAAATTTTCCCCCAAAAAATTTTCTAACAATTCATCCCCCTTTTTAAAAAAAAATTTAAAAAAAGTAAAATTTCAAAATAAAAAATTTAAAAAATTCCCTTTTTTAAAAAATAATCAAAACGCCCAACTTTTTCATATTATTCTATGATTTCGAAAAATCCATTTCGCAGATTTTTATTTTTAAATTTTTTAAATTTTTTTTTACTTTAAAAAAACCCCATTTTAGATAAATTAAAAAAAAAAAAAATTTTAAAATTTTAATTATTTTAAATTTTTTTTTTAAAATAAAGAGTTTTTTTAAAGGTTAAATTTTTAAAAAAAATTGGGGGAAAAGCACAAAAATGCCCCCTTTTTGGGGGAAAAAATTTTAATTAAAAATTTTTTTGTAACTCTTTTTTTTTTCCCTAAAAAAATAAAACCCTTTAAAAAAACCAAAAATTTTTAAAGCAGTATTGACTGTGCTTTGGGGGTTTTTTTCTTTTTTTTATATTAATTTGATTGAGATTTTTCCATTCCATTTTTTTTTGCGTAAAAAAAAAAATTTGCTACTTTTTTTATTTTGAAAGTAAAACTTTTATCAAAAAATCTTTTTTTTATTTTTTTTTTCTAAAAAAAAATTTTTTTATTATACATAATCCCAAAAAATTTTTAACTTTTTTTTAAAAAAAATTTTTTTATTTTTAAAAAAAAAAATTTTTCCCCCCCCAAGTTTTTTTTTTTTTTAAAAAAGGGGTTTTAAAAAAAAAAAAAAAAATTTTTCCCCCAAAGAAAAAAAAAATTTTTTAAAAAAATTTTTTTAAAATTTTTGCGAAAATCGAATTTTACAAAACCCCCTTCAACATCCATTTATATTTTTTTCTTTTTCCCCCCCTTTCCCCCCCCTTTTTTTCCCCCCCCCCCCCCCCCCCCCCCCCCCAATAAGGGGGAAAAAAATTTTTTTTAGTTTTTTGTTAAAAAAAAGGGAAAATCTGAAAAAAAAAAATAGCGGAACATCTCGCATTAACAAAAAAAACCCCGGGTTTTTAGCAGTTAGAGAAGTGGGGGTTTTTAAAGGGGGTTTTAAAACCCCTGTAGACTATGTGGCAAACTTAAGGGGGACTCGATTTCCAGATTTTAAAAAAAAAAAAAAAATTTTAAAAGGGTTTTAAAAAAGAAAACTTTTGGGGGTTTTAAAAAGACAAAAAATCAAACGTGCAGTAAGAGATTTATTAAAAAAAGGTTTAAAAAAATATGCCTTTTAAAAAAATTTGTTCCCCCAAAAAAGTTGTACAAAAAATTTTGGGGGTTTTTTAAAAGTAAAGACGGCCCTTTTCGAGGGCTTGGGTTTACCAATATGACAGACCCCAAACCCACGGCCCAGGTTACTTACATAAAAAAGGGGGGAAATTTTTTTGGGGGAAATTTTTGAAAAAACGGAAAAGTGCACGCCCGAAAACCATTTTGCCCTTGTCTTTTTCCCCGCATTGGAACATTTTTATTAACATTTGTTCGCTTTTTTCCCCCCCAAAATAATAATATAGGGCTCCCATTTAAATTCGAAGCAAAAAAATTTTAAAACTGGGGGGGGAAAAAATTTTTCGGGGGTTTTAAAAAATTTTGAAAAATGAAAAAAAAGGAAAAAATTTCCCCCTTTTTCCTTTTTTCGGCCTATAAAAAATTTAAAAAAAAACCCAAAAAAACAGAAAAAGTGGGAAAATTTAAAAAAAGTCGTTTTTTAAAAATTTTTTAAAATTTTTGGCTAAGTATTTTTTAAAAAATTTTAAAAATTAGAAAGAAAAAGAAAATATTAACTGATCAGTTAAATCATTGACGAAATGTCCATATGAAATTTTAGGAGGTAATTATAGCGTTAGAAATTTAAATCTATATTATTAAAAATATTTTAGAATTATAGAAGCAATATAGTCAATTAATTTAATTTATGTGTATGTTGTTTTCAAAAATTTTTGTATGAATATTTTATATAAATATTAATTTTTCATGTCTGTATGATCGAAATGATAATAATATGAGTAATGCATTTAGCAATAGTAATGATAAAATATATCGATTTGTACATTGTTATAATAGCTGTTATTTATGATATACATATATGTATATATGTGATATTATTATTTGAAAATTGGATGTTTACTATACTCCAATTATAATTTCTTATATAATAAACAAGAATTATTTTAGATATATTAAATTATAAATAATATATTATATACTGTTTTATTTATTTTATTAATTATATATTATATACATATAATAATAAATATAATTATTATAAATATATATATATATATATATATATATATATATAATATAGTAACATACTAATATATGAAATATTCATATTAGATTTTATAACGCATTACATCTCAAAATGTCAAAATGATTATGTAATATGTGTCATATTGAAATGCTATGATAATGATATGAAAATGTTTAGAATATGAATCAATTAATTTATTAAGTAATTATAGTAAGTAATTTTTATAATAATAATAAAAACGAATTTATATTTATTTGTACGTTTTTGTGTCATTTTTGACATACATATATGTAATATTATTTAAAGTTGTATGTTTATTTCGTTTTCTAACGTTAATTTGTTTCAAAAGGACATTTATCATATTCTTTTTAATAACCTAGATTAATTGTCAAATCTGCATATGAGGAAAATAGCTTTTATAATTAGTTTGTTAATGTAGATAATAAGCACAAAATTATAGTATATAAAGAATGTAAAGAGAGATTAGAAGTTTTTTTTTATTATATTATATGCGATGTATTGTGCTTAAACTCACCATCTTGAGAAAATCTAATTGATAATCTCTATATTAATTATCTCCACATAATTATTGAGATATTTTTTTAATTACTGTAATTTCAGCATGTTAATATAAGAATTTTTATTTTAAAAACTTAGAAAATACAAAATTATTTAATGTGGAAGTTCTGAAAAATTACTCACAAATGAATTATAAAAATTATTTTGAAGACTAAATGTTACATATGTAGAGTTTTTTTTGACGATCAATAGTATTATAATAAATGTGTATTATTAATTCATAGGGATAATTATTTAGAGAAGGTTTCTGGTTTTGGCGAAAACATTTGTTTCATAGTTAGCAATGCATTAATTTTTATAATTACTATGTTACATGATTATTATGTTTAAAAATAGGCTATTATATTATGTTAGTTATTTTTCAATTCCGTCAATCAAAATAAAGAACAATTCAAAATATATTATATTAATGTATGTACACCTTTTAATAATAATTTAAATACATTCTCTAACAAATTTAAATTATTCTGAATAATCAAATGATTCATATATTCATAATTATTCCAAGATTCCTATAATGCTATTTACAGAATATTTCTTAAACGACAATCAAAGTATGTGTGCATCAATCAATTTGATTGCATTAAATATTTATATATAGAATTTATAAAATTTATATTTATGGTGTGTTTATAGTATTAATATTCCATCTCTATTTTTAACGATTATTATTTCAATTTTTAAAAAAATTTTTTCTTGAATCCATTTTTAAAAAATTACACATAGGTGAGATCGAAAGTTTAGTTCATCATTAATAATTTTTACATTGTTATATGTAGACCTGAAATCAATATCATATATGCGAAAGAGAAACATACAGAATTCTTTAAAAATGCAAAGAAACATATAATGTGTCGCTTGGCAAAATTGACTTTGATTTTTAAAGTTTTATTTATTTTTCTAACAAAGTACAATATTTAGTCAATATCTGACATTCTGCTTCAGTCATCGTTTGTATATAACTATATTAAGATTGTTCGTTAAATCCGTTTTTTCGTGAGAAAAAATTTATTTAATAATGGCCGATATACATATATATATATATTAGTTGGATAAAAATTGTTCTTATATTTTATAAAGAAAATGATATTTAATGCTTAATTAATTTAATTATTTAACAATCAAAATTTTTTCTCAAAAATAAATGAACTTTTAATGTGATTTTTATAAAACTTTCAATATTTGTAGAGATAATTAAATTATACTTGAAAAAAACGTGCCTGCTTTTAAATATTTTATTTATTCGTAGATTATGTAAAAATAAGTTTATCTTAATATGCAAATTAATTAAGTTCCAGATTAGAAAAACCAAAATGTGAATGGTTTGCGCGAAATATTTTATATTTTAATTTGATATAATTTCACATAATCTATAAAAGATCTTATAAAATATTTTTTTCGATATTATAATTGGTGATATTTTTGTGTACAATATAATGAAGTAAATCAATTGATTAATGAAAATACATTCTTTTCAAGAAAATGTACGTAATTTATGAGCAGTTATATATCTTTCTGAAATAATTAAAATAAATTTTCTCGCAAATTTAAATTACTCTGAATAATCAAACGATATTATGTATAAAAATCTTTCCTCAATGGTAAAAGTCGACCAAACTGGCAATCATTTATTGTGGATAATTAGATAAATACAACGTTTCGGCTGTCATTACAGCCCTTTTTAAGTAAAAATCTATAAAAAGTTACATAAAAATAATTATAATTTTAATACATTTATCGCAACAATTAATTATAAATTCATAAACAAAAAAATGTTACGTACCAAAAGTAAACGCAAAATTAATTAATACAGTAAATCAAATTCACTGCATACCTCCGACAACATTTACCATTGTTTTAATGAACAATGTAAAATTGACATAAGTAAGCAAGAAATAAAAAGATATTAACAGTTAGCAAGAATCTTAGTCACTACGCGTTAAAAAATCGAGACAAAACTAATGTGTCTTTCGCAATCTAAAACCTCATAACAAAGTCAAATAAATAAATAAATAGGTAAAAATAAAAATAATTTAAATAGCATCAAGAACACGATCATAAATCCCACTGAAATTCTCCGTATCTTTCTGTAGATTAATGCTTTCTTGCTTACTTCAGTCAATTTTACATTGTTCATTAAAACAATGGTAAATGTTGTCGGAGGTATGCAGTGAATTTGATTTACTGTATTAATTTATTTTGCATTTACTTTTGGTACGTAACATTTTTTTGTTTAGGAATTTATAATTAATTGTTGCGATAAATGTATTAAAATTATAATTATTTTTATGTAACTTTTTATAGATTTACTTGAAAAATGCTGCAATGACAGCCGAAACGTTGTATTTTAACTAATTATCTACAATAAATAATTGCCAGTTTGGTCGACTTTTACCATTGAGAAAAGATTTTTATTAATTATTATTGGCGAACCTTAAGAATTTTTATCTGCAATATTATGTATGTTCATATTATTCTATGATTTCTATAATACTATTTATTGAATATTTTTTATTCGATATTCGAAATATGAGTATATCAGCAACTTTGGTTACATATATACATATATTTATAAAATAATGGAATTAATATTTATAGAATATATATATATATATATATATATATAATATATATATATATATATATATATAATATATATAGAATTAATTTTTCATCTGCATCTTAACAATTACTATTTTAATTTTAAATCAATTTTTACTGATATTGAGTCCATTTTTAAATAAATTACACATAAGAAAGATCGAAAGATTAATTCATCATTAATAATTTTTATATACATATATATTTATTGAACTAAAATTAATATCAAATATGCGAAAGAAAAGATACAGATTTCTTTAGAATATAAGAAAAACATACATAATGTGTTGCTTAACAAAATTGACTTTTAATTTTAAACCTCTATTTATTTTTCTTATATAATACAATATTTAGAACTTCGAATTTAATCAGTATCTGACATTGTGCTCCAGTCACTTTGTATATTAACTAGATTAAGATATCTATCCCATCAATTTCGTCGTGAAAAATTTATTTAGCAATATTTGTTACTTGTTTTATTTTGTAAGTATATTATCGTCCAATAATTTATTTTTTCTTCAATTTTTTAAAGATTTTTTATTTCAAATAATGCAAAGTACAGCATAATTTATCTATTAATTATTATTCAGTTTCTATAATTATTGTTTTTACAAAAGATTGAAACATCGCGAGATGAAAGTCATTTTATCGTCTTATTATCTTTACATAATTAATTGCGCAACATGCATTAATTTTTTGTTTCTTGCTTCTTTTCGTAGGTCATTTTACTAGTTAAGAACTTTGAAAGTGTTCGATAGAAGAATAATAATAGCGGGACATCTCGAATTAACTGAAAAGCTCGAGAGAGCAGCGATGGAAGTCGAGTATACAGGTTTACCTGTGAAACATGTGGCAGGAAAATATGAACTCTTCTGTGTAATTTTATAGCTAAAAATAAATATTAATAAACGTAAACAAAAGTTTGAGTATGACAGAGAAAACGTGCGTACTGCATTAAAAGATATATTTGAAAAAAGTCTAACATGTGAGAGCGTTTCGAACCGTTATAGGATTCATTTAAATAAATTGACCGCTGAAGTGAACAACGCTCTTATTCAAGGGTTTAATAATTATAGATATGACATAGATATGACAAGAGAATAGAAGATCAAATTATAAGATTTTCATTCGTGGAAGAGAAAGAACTTTTGAATTATTTGAAAAACTGGAAAATTATATCATCCGAATCCACTTGTACTTGTCAACTTTGCGCCTTGGAACATCTATTAATATTTGCTCGCAAATATGTTCAATTCAGGAATATAGAATAGCCATCCGATTTGGAGGAGGATGAACAAATTCTTTTAATGGAAATTAGCTGGTTGATAGCTTTTGAAATGAGATACAGCAACGAAATTTCCAATTATTTCGAGCCCATGAAGAATTGCTTGAAACAAGTAATAGCAGACAAGTGGAAAGCTATACATCTACTTTTAGAAGACAAGTGGGAAATTATAGACCGACTTTTGTTGAAAACAAACGAATCAAAAATTTAAGTCTATAGTTTAAAAAGTAGCTTTGGAATTAATACTCAATCAATATAATAATTTATATGTATATCTATTTTTTTTTACAAAGATTTCAATATTATAAATATTTTTAATTTCTTACATCTGTATGATTTAAATGATTATAACATGATAAAAGTTTTTGGGCTATTTCGACAAAAAAACTTCTGATAATTTTTTCAAATATTACATTTAAATAATTGGTATAAATACAATTTTTTTTTATTATTTTATATTAATCACCGATTAAATTAATGATGGTATATTTTTTACAAAATCAGGTAATATATTTTATAAGAATGTTTCAGCATATAATACACGCACGGCCACACACACATATGTGTGTGATATTTTTAACAATTTGTTGTTCATCGCGTTCTAAATTCAAATCCTTTTAAAAAATTATATCTTATATATCACTAGCTTTTCGGACCGCGCTTTGCGGTCCGAAAAGCGGCTTTTTCGTAGATTAAAATACTAGCTTCTGAGAGTTTCTAAACTTCTGATTTTTAATAAACACATGACGCTTTGCTATTATTTCAATGTTTGTATTTTCGCAATTTTTAGTTTTAAAGAAGTTTTATTTTATACGGATAAATATTGTTTTTCGTAGATTAAAATTATGTTTGAATAAAAATTGCATGCAAAAAGTGCATAATATATCGTACATCAATGCAATAACAACAATTTTTTATTTATTCAAATATACTTTTCAATCGATTTTTATTTTGCATAAATGATTTTTGTATTAATTTAATTTTCTAATTGAAACTTTTTATAAATATAATTAATTACTGGTTCTAAAATTGTTTTAATTAATTATTTAATTTTAATTAATTATTAATTTTATTGTTTTAACTATAACAACACCTGTCCGAGAACACTTAAATAATACGTATGGAAATAATTAGATGGGTCGTGGAGCACCTTTCTGGCAATGGCCACCAAGATCACCAGATTTGAATCCTTGTGATTTTTTCTTGTGGGGTGCGCAGAAAGAGAAAATTTATTTTAACCGCATAGAAACGCAGGACGAATTAGAAGAACGAATACAAAGAGCGTTTGCTACCGTACAGCGGCGGCATATAAAGAATGCCACAGAAAGCGTTGCGTACAGGGCAATCAAATGTTTGGAAGCGAATGGTGGCCAATACCAACATTTAATGTAAAAAAATTCTTCATTGAATAAATATATTTATTCCTTTTACTTTGTCAAACCTTCATTACATCGCATACTACCTTTTATTAAATAAGAAAAATAGTTGCAGCATAATTTTAATTCACCGAAATATCTGTATATCGCGATATAATTATAATTAATCGAATTATATATTATTATGTCGCCACAAAATAAAATTTCGATAAGTAAAAATTATATCGCGACATAATAATAATTTCGAATTCTTATTATGCCTTGACATAATTTTCATTCACCGAATTATTTTTATGTTGTGATATTATTTTAATTCATCGAATTATTATTGTGTCGCCACATAATTTGATAACAGAATTTGAGAAACTGACGAAAAATGAAAACAATTTGATGGTTATAGGTTTCGGAATTCTAACGAAAAATAATAATGACTTATATGAACAATTTTTTATTATAATAGGTTTCAATTATTTCTCGTCATTCAGAACTGAGCTTTATCATTTTCTATCATTTCATTATCAATGTCTAATTACTAATTATATGGCGAGCAAAATTGACAAGGACGAGTCAAATATTTAATGAGTGCATTAAAAGAGATATAAAAATAATTTTAAAGAGGATATGAAATTATTTTAATTTTGAATTAAATTCAAATAAAAAACGTAAAATATAAAAATGTGTATTATTATCTTATTATGTATATGATTTACATATTAATGTAAAAGCAAAATGTTGTTGCGATTATCTGTATAAATTTATTTTGCTGTTAATATCGTCTGTCTATAAAAATTATGCAATAAAATGTCTAGTATAATGATTTATAAATTTCATATTTAACATACGAACAAATTATTAAAATAATTATATAATACTGATATTATTTAAAATTATTATTCCAAAATATAATTATATTATTTCTTATAAAAAATATTTTTGTGAGGAAAAAAATATTAATTAAGAATAATAATAATCAATATGCAGCTATGTGATGTAATTATAAAAGATTATAAAATCATATATGTATACATAAGAAGTAATGCAAAAAAAAGTTTTTTTGAAACAAAATTTATAAGATAAGAATCTTAGAAGTTGTGTTATGCTGTTTTACATATTTAAGTATTCTGAATATAATTATTTTTTGCCGTTTTTATAATATTTTTTTAGGCTATGACGTAAAATTCTGATTTCTAACTATATCAACATATATTATTATTAGTTGTCAGTCTGCTCAGTAGCAATTTAACCAGCTACATGGTAAGTCGCAAAGTTTTTCTTTTTACTTAATATTATGTCTTTTTATATAGAAATATATTATATATATATGACAACTTTATTTTTGAAAAAAATATTCTACTTGTAATGTATATGGCTGTAATTAATATTATTAGTATAATATACAAAAATAATCTTTTCTATGGGCAATAATAAATGTTTTTTTTTCAGAAATTATCAGAGAATTCTCAAAGATCTGATTGCATCTTAAATACCATAATATAAATAAAAACGATCATAATTTAAAGCATAAAATATAAAGTATCATCGTTTTTCAATATGCAATACATTTTTAAATTAAAAACTGTAATGCAATAACGATTATTGTTACAGTCTATTCAGATTCTTTTTATATTTAATTACATTAAATATAAAAGTAAAATATTGCGTAGCAAGAAACCTCTGATAAATTGTTCGCATTTGCGATATTTATACTGTAAATAAAAAAAATTAACTGAATTTAATATTATCCTACAGTAAAATATACATAGATAATACACTGTATATATTTATCGCATAAAAAGATTGTTTGTATATTAATTGCACATTACAGCCACACTTTAGAAGTGGAATATATATATTTTCTTATGGAGTTTATATTTTATATATAAAAAATTAAAATTTTAATTTTTAAATCATATTTCTCTTAAACAATGTTATTTTTTATATAATTTTTCTGGCGGTTCTTAATTTACAAATGCGTGTTTCACACATAAAAATATGTACACACATATATCGGCAAAATCGGAGAATTTTCACAAAATTATTACCCAAAATTTAAGTAAAAATTAATAAGACTCACCGATATACGATTCTATTATTATTAGTTGATACTTTCTGAAGATCATTGGCCAATGATGTTTTTTATGTTTACATTAATTTCATGGACAAAATACCTACGTGTTTAGACAACAATTGTTTTTATTTTTTTCTGTAATACATATTAATAAAGAATTTGATTTATTTTATAACTTTATTTTAGAAAAACTTATAATTAAGGCTGCCTGGAAAAAAATTCATATAATTATATTCTAATATTTTATATATAATTATATATGTATAGAATTTATAATTCCAAATCGCAAACTTCACTTCTAAAAAAAATACAAAAATTATTTTTTTATTACATAAGACATAAATTATTTTTTTATTAACATAAGTATTAAATATACGCAGGCCATACTGCGTCATTGTAGACAAAGGTATTGTGTCACTTGATTCTATAGATTTTATTTCTTTTATATAATTCAAGTTATCCTCCGCCTCCTATTACATAACAAAATTTATTTTATAATTTATTTCTTAGCGATAATATTTACAAGACTAATTAACTTTTTTTATTATAATTATATTGTTGAGAATAATAATATCAATTTTTCCTCTTTCGTAATGTATACAATTTATTTATATATAAGTATATGAAAAACCTGTAAATCACCATTTCTGACATCAACGATAAAGTGAGGACAACATAAGAATTATATAAAAGAGAGACGCAACCCTATCAAAACGTATATATATACATTTGGTACTCTCTGCATAACTGTTTATAAAATTTGCCTTAAATATATGTACTCAAAATTATATCACCTTTTGATTTTTCAGCATAACTTGCTTTAAAGTGCATGGATTTCTACTCGAATAATAACATGTTTTGAAGGACGATATAACATATATTGAATTATAATTCAATGTTATATCAACTTTTAAAACATGTTATAATTTTATAGAGATCCATTCACTTTAAAACATATTATGCTAAAAAATCAAAAGGTGATATAATTTTGGCCGGTACTGTGTATGCAGGATAAGCCATTTTAATCAACGCACGTAAATATCTCGTATAGTAAGCAAGATGGAAAAAAGTGTTTCGAACAAAAGTTTTTTGACTATGAGGGGCACATAAAATGGTGTTATTGATTTGAACTTTGTATAATCATTTAAAGGTCACCTGCAATTTCTTAAATGGAACCTGTTATTTTTCATTACATATTCTTATAGCTTATCTAAAGAACTTTTCAAATCCTATAATAAAGTGTTGTTTGATGGAGTACTTTTAAAATTATAAAAGTTTAATAAATAATAATCCTTAAGGTTGCCAGTAATAATTAATAAAAAACCACTCCTCAATGTTTAAAGTCGACCAGACTGGCAATGATTTATTATAAATAATTATTTGAAATACAACAACGTTTCGGCTGTCATTGCAGCCCTTTTCAAGTACATCTATAAAAAGTTCAATCAAAATAATTATAATTTAATACACTTATTCGCAACAATTAATTATACATTTAAATACAAAAATGTGTTACATACCAAATTTAAAACAGTAAATCAACTTCTATGCAAACTACCGACAATGTTAACGCTTGTTTTGATGAACAATGTAAGACTGACAGAAGTAAGCACATATTAAATAGATGTTAACTGTTCACAAGAATCTTAGTCACTAAGCGTTAAGAAGATAGAGACGAAACTAAATGTGTCTTTCGTAATTTAAATCGTCATAATAAAGTCAAATAAATAAAAATAAATAAATAGGTGGATATAAAAATAAAAATAAAATTAAAAGTAAAAATAAATATAAAACGACTTAAATAACGTCAAGAACACGATCATAAATCCCACTGAAATTCTCCGTATCTTTCTGTAAATTAATACTTTTTCCTTGTTTTTTTATGTAAAACATTTCTGCAATTTCTCTTTTTCTTGTCTGTTTTTCCTCATGCAGAATCACCGGAGAATCCCAACGGAACTCATGATCGTTGCAAGTCCGATGTAAACTAATGACAGAATGCAATGTCTTGTCTTTTTTTATGTTATTTCTATGTTCTTTAATGCGCGTTTCTAAATGTCTCTTTGTCTGTCCTATATAAGCCGAATCGCAATTCGCACAATCAATTTTATAAACAACATCAGTTCTTTTTAAGTTTTCGATCCCATCTTTACCTCTTTTTATCAACGTGTCCAATTTTTTTGGGACAGTATACAAAGCATCAATTCCACTTTTATTGATGCAACGCGTAATATTCTCGCTAAGATCTTTAATGTAAGGTAACACAATGCAATTTCGCGTATCAAATTTATTTCGATTGGGCGAGTTAAGATTACTGCCAAATTTAATCGCTCGAAGTCTTTTATTGATGTTTTTGTTAATAATTGTTAACGGGTAACAATTATTAATAAGGATTCTTTTGATTAAATTAATATTTTCTTCATGAAAAATAGGGTCAGCGAGTAAAATAGCCCTATCAACTAGGCTTGTAATCACGCTAATTTTATATCTCATAGGATGATTTGACAGAAAATTAATATAGCGGCCTGAAAACGTAGGCTTTCGGTACCAATTAGTCGTCAATCTACCACCGATACGTATAACGTTCGTATCCAAAAAACTCAGAGAACAATTTTTCTCTAGTTCGAACGTAAACTTAAGTCGAGTGTGGAAACCATTGAACACACGAAGCATATCCTCAATTTTTCCTTTCGGAATAATTGAAAAAATATCATCGACGTACCTAAAATAACAATAGGGTTCGAAATCCAATTGACGCAAACAGTATGATTCCAAATCGTCCATAACAATGTCAGAAAGAATCGGAGACAATGGAGACCCCATCGGAGAACCGAAAACCTGTTCGTAAAATTTTCCGTCAAAAACGAAGCTCGTTGAGCGCATAACCGTGTCAATGGCGTGTAAAAACTGCGCAAGGCTAAACGAAGTAAATTGTGAGATGTCATCCCATCGGTTTTCTATTGCTATTTTAATTAATTCCCAAGGGGTGTTAGTAAAAAGTGAAGTCACGTCCAACGAAATCATAACATGGCTGTCGTCGATGTTTCTGCCTTTAATAATTTCCACAAAGGACCAACTATCCTTGACATGAGATCGAGGTTTATTGACTGCATTTTGTAGTATCTCACTCAAAAAGGATGCTATGTTGTAAATAGAACTTCCTACAGTTGAAATTATGACGCGGAGAGGGTAACCTACCGACCTTATGAATCTTTGGTAAACCATACGCACGAGGCAAATTACCATTCGTACACCTCAATTGTCTGTATGTGTTATCGTCTATTAATTTATTATCTAACCAAGATTTTAATAAATTAGCAACCCTCGTGCTCAGTGACTTCAGCGGAGTCCTATTAAGTGATCTATACGTAGAATCGTCTTTCAATAAAAAATTCATTTTCTCAACGTAGTCTGTCCGGTCCATCAGTACAGTAACCTGACCTTTATCAGCTTTAGTTGCAAAAATATTTTTGTTAGATTTCAAAAATTTTGAGCAGTCGGAGTATCTATTACAAATGTAATTATCGATGTAACATACATGTTTTTGTTTACTCAAAAACTTGTGTACCGAACTTGCTATCGAAAATCTCAAATTATCCAGGTTGTCACTGGGAAACTTTCTTTGATTAACTTCAATATTCTTTATGTTTTCTAATGCAGAAATTTTCCTATCATCTTTATTACTTCTACAAATGGGTACGCCAAACTTATCACCCAAACTGAGAAACCTCATCACCGAATCCGGAACGCGACGATTGCTGATATTTACAATCCATTTGCGGTAATCTATTTTTATCAATGGATTCCGAACCCCATAATACTTGCGACAAATGTGTCCATTTGTAGTACTTTTGTTTGGGACATTTTTTCCATCTTGCTTACTATACGAAATATTTATATGTGTTGATTAAAATAACTTACCCAGTATATGAAACACTTATCAATTAGCCTTCGATGAAGAATTAGCAAATCAAAGATTAGAAGATTAGAAGATTAAATTAGAAAAAATCTTTTCTCAATGAGAAAAGTCGACCAAAATGGCATACCAATTTTTTCAGAAATATTTTTATTAATTATTACTGGCGGACCTAAAGGACTGTTATTTGTTAGATTAGAAGATTAGAAACAGTGTAGCAGAGACAGACCTCTTCCTGTTTGAATCGAATCGTTTTCTTTCAGCAAAGTAAGTTTTTCTTGTTCTAAGAAAATTAATACAAAATTGTTAAAAATCAATTAATTTTTTAATAAACATAATGTAATTATTCATTGTGCACACTCTTTATTTTTATTTTTTTTATTTTTTTTAAATATTATACATGGTCGCTTCAATAAAAGTAAAGCTGTAGTGGACGCAATTCAGTTTTATTACGATTGTGTGTTTAAATTTTTAAACACAAAATTTATTCTAGCCAGATAGAGGAAAATCGAATTATTCAACGAGCAAGATGGCTACAAAAATGGAAAGTGACATCGTCATTACAGGCATTTCAGGTAATTATACCGATTATGTCGACCGCGGTATAATCAATTTCATTATAGAAATGAGATACATTCATATTTTTTCCAGGTCGTCTACCTGAGTCCTCAAACATTGAGGAGTTTAAGGAGAATTTAATGAAAGGATTAGACATGGTTACCGAGGACGAGCGACGTTGGACACCGGGCATCATCGGGGTACCATCCAGATTTGCCAAACTCAAGGATCTTAGTAATTTCGACGCCTCTTTCTTCAAGATACATCCTAAACATGCGCACTCAATGGATCCGCAGCTTCGCATAATGCTAGAAGCGTCATACGAGGCGTTAATTGATGCCGGCGTCAATCCCTCAACCCTAAAAGGATCGCGTACTGGCGTGTTCATTGGTGTTTCCACTTCGGATGCGAATAATTTTTGGAAGAAAGATCCAAATGGTAGATACATTTGTTAAATTTATCGTGAAAATTTCCATCGTAAAATTACACTGCAAAAAAAGCCTTTTTTTTAAGTAAACAAAAAAAATACTCATCTGTTTGCAGGATATGGATTACTCGGATGTAGCAGAGCGATGTTTGCCAACAGAATCTCTTACGCTTTTGATTTAATCGGACCTAGTTATTCGCTGGATACAGCCTGTTCCTCGGCCTTGACTGCTATGCATCAAGCGGTTCTTGCGATGAATATGGGTGAATGCGACGCAGCCATCATCGGCGGATTGAATCTCGTGCTCGATCCGGCTTATAGTCTTCATTTTCAGCGATTGAATATGCTGTCTAAAGATGGCTTGTGTAAATCATTCGACATTATGGCTGATGGTTACGCGAGAGCCGAAGCAGTGGTCGTAATATTTCTGCAGAAATCAAAGGACGCACGCAGAGTGTACGCCACGGTGATAAACACGGCGATAAACACAGATGGCTACAAACCCGAGGGTTTCACGTATCCAAGCAGTGACACTCAATATTTGATGTTGAAGGAAGTGTATAGTAAAGTGGGTATCAATCCCAAAGATGTAGTTTACATAGAGGCGCATGGTAGCGGTACCCAAGCGGGTGATCAGCAGGAAATAAGTGCCATTGATAGACTGTTTTGCAAAAACAGGAAGACACCGCTGCAGATCGGCTCGGTTAAATCAAATATGGGCCACTCAGAAGCCGCCAGCGGATTATGCGCGCTAGCCAAGGTACTGATTGCGATGGAAACCGGTGTGATCCCCGCAAATCTGCACTTTACTATTCCAAATCCGAAGATTCCCGCATTGATCGATAAACGTGTTCGCGTAATTGACAAGGCCACGCCGTGGAATGGCGGTCTCGTGGGTATCAATTCATTTGGCGCCGGTGGCGCAAATTCGCACGTCATTTTGCGCAGCAATCCAAAGACAAAGGTGTCATCGGTGCCAGAGACCATAGAGTTACTACTACCAAAACTGATAGCCGTGTCGGGTCGCACGAAAGAAGCTATACAGGTATTATTGGACAAGGCGAATGAGCATCGACAGGATGACGAGTTTCTGGCTTTACTGCATACTGTGCACCAGAACAATATAGCGGGACACAACGTTCGCGGCTATGAGGTACTCGCTCATGGTGGTACCCGCGAGATAGTCGAAATGAATAATGGCAACAAACGTTCCATTTGGTTTTTATTTTCCGGTATGGGTTCTCAATGGTCAGGTATGGGCCGCGAACTGCTCAACATCAAAATGTGCCAACATAGTCTACAGCAATGCGCAAACATATTAAAGAATCATGATATCGACTTAATGAATATCATCTTAAATAGCACCAATGAGACATACCAGAACGTGATGCTTGTTACGGTATCAATCGTGGCCATCCAGATCGCTCTAGTCGACTTGTTAACACTTATAGGCATTCGACCAGACGGCATAATTGGACACTCCCTCGGTGAATTGTGCTGTTCATATGCCGACGGCGGGTTTACGCTAGAGCAAACTATCTTGGCAGCTTATTACAAAGGCAAGTCGACCCTAGATGCCAATTTAGAACCAGGCGCTATGGCAGTAACCACATTGACTTGGGAGAAAGCCAAGGAGATGTGTCCACCTGATATCACTCCAGCTTGTCACAATTCTGCGAATTTGGTCACCATTTCTGGTCCAGTCGCTTCTGTGAAGAAGTTTGTAGAAGAGCTGAAGAGCAAAGAAATCTTTGCTAAAATAATTGACTCATCTGGCGTTGCCTTCCACAGCAAATACATTCTTCCGAGTAAATCAATATACCGTGCTTCGCTCGACATGATTATACCAAACCCGAAGAAAAGATCTTACAGATGGATCTCCAGTTCGGTACCCAAGGCCGCATGGGACAGCCCACTCGCGCAATTCAGCTCATCGGAGTATTTTATAAACAATCTGGTGTCACCTGTGCTCTTCCAAGAAGCGATGGCGCACATCCCAGAGGACGCGATAATTATCGAGATCGGACCGCATTGCCTGTTGCAGTCGATTCTGCATAGTTCGCTACCGTTGACAATTACCAACATCTGTCTTCAAAATCAAAATCATTCAAACAATTTGATCTTTCTACTGTCTAATATAGGAAAGCTGTACACGGCTGGGGCGCAACCTGATATCTCCAAACTATATCCACCGATCAGTTTTCCCGTTAGTCGTGGAACACCGATGATCGGACCTCTGATCAAATGGGACCATTCCACCAAATGGGAGGTACCCACTTTCACTCAGAAGTCAAAACAATTGTCTGGAGAACATATTGTAGAAGTAAATCTGTCGAGAGAAACGGACGCATATCTAATGGGACACAAAATCGACGGGCGATATGTTTTCCCGGGCGCCGGCCTCCTTGTGATGGTTTGGAAACTCTTCGCGAAACTACATGACACCAATTTCGAACAACTGCCAGTAATCCTCAAAAACGTGTGGTTCCAGCGCATTACTTTCATCCCGACGAAGAAAACGATCAAGTTTTCGGTAAATATTTTTGAGAGAAAGGGCGACTTCGAAGTCCGGGAAGCCGATTCGATCGTCGTTAGCGGAAACATTGGCCTTGCCGAAGCTACCGAGAAGAATCAGCTGGACCTGCCGCTGCTTCCGATGCCACCCGATGGATTTGTATTGAACACCGAGGACGTTTATAAGGAATTTAGATTGCGTGGATACGAATACAACGGTGTTTTCGAGGGGATCAAATCCTGTGACAATTCCATCACTGTCGGCGAATTACATTGGTTCAATGAATGGTCCTCGTACATGGATAGCATGTTTCAGTTTAAATTATTGTCCATCAATCGGAGATTGGTGTATGGCTCGAAGGTCCGCTACGCCGTGATTGATCCTGTGCTTCACAAACGATTGACCGATGAATTACCGAAAGGTGCTGGATTATCGATATATCACTATAAAAACATCGAAGTCGTCAAATCGGGGGGTATCGAGATTAGAGGGATAAAACCTACCACATCTCAGCGACAGCAGATTCAAATCAAGCCCAAGTACGAACGTTACGTTTTCGTGCCATACGAAAATCCGCGCAGCCTGGTCTTGGAAGATTCAGCGAGAGGAAAGCTGCACGCACTCACTGTGCTATTGCAAATTGCCTGTGAGAACATAACGACGTCGAGGATCAAGGCCATGGAAGTTGCGAACGATCGAGACGCAAGAAGCCTCTTAGCGCCACTTATACTCGATATTTTTGATGGAGAACCATTAGTTAACGTAAGTATACTTGCTATAGAATTTTAATGTCATTAATTTTTATAAGACAAAATTTTATTACATATATCATAAACCTTTTTCTTTGAACATGTTCTAAGTGCGTGTAAACATGTCACTTCCTTTGTTTTAGATTGACCTACAAGTGGCCGTCAATTCCGCAATTGACGATTACGCGACAATTTTCAATGAGATGAACGTTAACTTAGTGAAATGGGATGCAAACGATGCATTTTTAGGTCCAAATATGCATCTCGTCGTAGCGGCGGAAGTTCTTTCTAGCCAATCCTACACCGTTCTTAAAAACCTAGCAAGTGCCTTAAATTCCAGTTGCTTTATTCTTCTGAAAGAGACTGCCACACAACTCGACTTGAACACTGCGCTGAAGAAAGCGAATCTGATATTGGTCAGTAAACAAATCGACACCTCGGGAAAGAGTTACATTTTGTTGAAAAAACGAAAGGAGAAACAAGAACCAATCGTAATACAGATCACAGGAAAGAATTTCTCATGGTTGGAAAATGCAAAAGCTGTGTTGAAGAAATACGACAGCAATAATCAAGAAGTGCTTTTTGTATCCCAAGGCGAAGAATTATTTGGTAAAATTATAAACAAACATGCTTATATATATTTCTTTAAATGATTTTAAAAAACTAATTTTTAAAAATATTTATTTAACGATTATCTTTTTTTCAAACTTTATTCTCAATCATCTAATCAGCGAATTAACATCTTAACACTTTTTATTTGCAGGTCTAGTTGGATTTATGACTTGTATCCGGCGCGACATCGCAAACGTGCGTTATGTCTTTATCCAAGACAGCAACGCTCCCAAATTTGACTTATCCTCCCAGTTTTACGCGCAGCAACTAGAAAAAGGATTAATGGCTAATGTTTTGAAGGCAGGTCAATGGGGCAGTTATCGGCACTTACCATTACATCAGCCTAACAACGTGCGAGTGGAGCAAGCCTATGTGAGTGCACGGACTCACGATGATTTGAGTAGTCTAGAATGGATTCAAAGTCCATTAACTTCTAGTCAGACTAAACATTTAGATAAACTCTGCAGTGTATACTATGCGTCGTTAAACTTCAAGTAAGTTTCGGTGAACGTTACTCTTTGCTTGTTTGATTGATAATAAACGGAGATCATATGTTGTCACGATGATATAATAAATACTTGTTGAATTTCAAACTAAATGAATTTTGTACTATTGTATTAACAGGGATGTTAAGCTAGCGATCAGTAAACAACCAACGGACGCCCTTTCATCGGCAGAGATTAATATAGAAGACTCTGCCTTAGGACTAGAATTCTCCGGAAGAGACGCAAACGGCTGTAGAGTGATGGGTATAGTCAAATCTAGAAGATTGGCGACCACCGTGTTGCCAGATTCCGGTTTTCTTTGGAAGCTGCCTGACAGATGGACGTTGGAGCAGGCGGCGACAATACCGGTCGCTTACGTCACTAGTTACTACGCTCTGTTTGTACGGGGTCAATTGAAGGCGAGCGAAAGCGTGTTAATTCATAGCGGCGCGGGCGGCATCGGTCAAGCAGCGATCACCATCGCTCTGCACGCCGGCTGCACAGTCTTCACCACCGTCGACACTCCGGAGCAACAGCTCTTTCTCAAAAAAGCCTTTCCGCAATTGATCGAGAAGAATATTGGTAATTCTCGAGATACGAGTTTTGAGCATCTGATCTCCGACCAGACCCAAGGACGTGGAGTTGATGTGGTACTGAACTCGCTAATTGGAGAGAAACTGCACGCCAGTATGCGGTGCCTCGCGAAGAACGGTCGTTTCCTCGAGATCGGGAAACACGACATGTTGAATGGCAATCGTGTAGATATGTCGGTATTTTTAAAGAACATTTCCTTCCACGGTATATTTCTGGAGACGCTGTTTGACGAAAGCGAAGATAAACAAAAAACGATTAAACTGATGACAGAGGGAATCGCGAAAAGCGTAGTGCGTCCATTACCGACGACCGTATTTTCGAAGCAAAAGCTCGAGGAGGGATTTAAATTTATGATGACGGGCCAGCATATCGGTAAGGTACTGTTGAATATTCGACACGAAGAACCGCAAAAACACATGATGCCGATGTCGAAGATGATGACGACCGTATCGCGCTCCTACATGCATCCGGAGAAGTCGTATGTGCTAATCGGAGGTCTCGGTGGCTTCGGTCTAGAACTAGCCAACTGGATGGTCGCTCGCGGCGCTAAAATCATCATTCTTGTGTCTCATACCGGCATACGCACCGGATACCAGATGTTGCGGATACAACGTTGGCGCGAGAGTGGCATCAAAGTCGTCATTTTCACGGCGGACGTGACGACGCCTTCTGGCGCCCTAAATTTGATCGAGGAGAGTAACCGGTTGGCTCCGGTAGGCGGTATATTTAATCTGGCCGTTGTGTTGCACGACGCCTTGTTCGAGAACTTGCAGGTGGCCGATTTCGAGGCTGTAAATTTGCCAAAAGTCGAGGTTACGAAGAATCTGGACATGGCATCGAGAAAGTTCTGTCCGTCGTTAGATTTTTTCGTCGTCTTCTCGTCCATATCCTGCGTCCGTGGCAATCTGGGTCAATCCAATTATGGTCTCGCAAATTCGGCCATGGAGAGGATGATGGAGCAGAGAAATGCCGCTGGTTTGCCCGGTCTCGCTATTCAATGGGGTATTATAGGAGACGTTGGATTGTATATAGGTGAGACTTAGTTTTCTATTTCTTTCGATCACTTTTTGGATTGCTTCTTATGATTCTTTATAAACTCCTACCTATATAAAAATACCTTCAATAAAAATATACACAATAGTTTGCACGAGACTCTTTGAAGAAAATAATTATATATTATATTATGTTTTTATTAATGATGAGATGATGTTTTTTATTAATACAAACATAAATAGAAACAACTTTTTATTGCAAGAAAGATATAAATACATTAAAGTATAAGAATTGGAGAGTATGAATTAATTTATATAAGATAATTACAAACTAAATAATGTTATCTTTAAAAAAAGATAACAAAATAAATGTTTGAATAAATAAAATGTTTTAGCTAGATAAAGTAATAATCATTTATCATATTCATATCATTCTACCATACTCTTATTTTTTACAGATACGATAAAAAATAAAAACATCAATGAAGGTATTTTACCACAACGTATGAGCAGCTGTCTTGCAACCATGGACATTTTTCTTCGGGAATCGTATCCTGTATTGGCATCCACAGTGATAGCCGAAAAGCACAAATCCGTGAACGATGGCAAAGTTAATTTTGTTGAAGTCATTGCCAGTATCCTTGGTTTTGAAAATGTCTATTCGATGAATTTCAACGACACCTTTGATAAGCTCGGCATTGATTCGCTAGGCTACACAGAGATCAAGCAGATTCTTGAACGAGAATATGATATCATATTATCGTTCCGAGAAATACAAGCCTTGACGATAAGCAAATTACGAGATTTATTAACTGCGACCGATGTATCTGGCAATTCTCCAACGAGTTAAAAAAAGTGTAGATAAGAAGATCGCAAGTCTTTTGCAGTATATATGTTAAATACAAATTAATATAAGATATTTTTTAATTTTTTAAATATTCTTTTTTTAAAACTTTTCTATGTCACGTACCGACAAATTTTCATCGCTCTCGGTTAGATTTATCTTAACTCAAACTACAATAACATCCGATACGCGGGATCGCTAGAATTTGCTTATCGTCACGTATTGACAAATTTTTATCGCTCTCAGCTGGACCTATCCTAAACTAACATCCGATATGCAGGATTGCCAGGGTTGTTTATAAACCTTATAAACAAACCTTATAAACAAAATCTTATAAACAAACCGAGATAAGGAGCCTCCCTCCTTCAAAATTCATAGATGGAGGTGGTAAAATTTCGAGTATAAATACGAGGTGTGTTTAAAAAGTATCGCGAATTTTGTGTTTTTTCAAAAATTATTTATTTATTCATGAATATCTATTTTGTCCCCTTCAAAGTAATCCCCACCAGATATTATACACTTGTGACAACGTTTTTTCCAATCTTCGAAGCACTTCAAAAAATCATTTTTTGTGATCTTGTTCAGCTCCTCCTTCGATGCCGTCTTTATCTCCTCAATCGTAGCGTAGCGTCGTCCTTTCATGGGCCTCTTCAGTTTTGGGAACAAGAAAAGTCACAGAGGGCCAGATCTGGGGAATACGGTGGCTGCGGCATTATTAGTGTGTTGTTTTTGGCCAAAAATTCGCGCACAAGCAACGATGTGTGAGCAGGGGCGTTATCATGGTGCAAAAGCCAATTTTTGTTCTTCCACAAATCCGGGCGTTTCTGGCGGATTGCTTCGCGCAATTTGCGCATAACTTGCAGGTAATATTCCTTATTGATCAATACTATTTTCTTCACTTCATCAATGTTTTCGTCTGTTGTTGACGTGCTCGGGCGTCCGGCACGCTCTTCGTCGTTCACAGCTTCTCGGCCCTCGGAAAACATTTTGTACCACCGATAAACGTTGCTTCGGTCCAAGGTAGCTTCACCATATGCCACAGTCAACATTCGGAATGCGTCCGCGCACTTAATTTTGTTTTTCATACAAAATTTGATACAGATTCTTTGATCCATTTTTTGGAATAGGCAAAAATCGAAGACGAGCCAAAACACGTGCAAGCAAAGCAGCTGTCATAAATTAACTGAACATTCAAAATGGCCGTACTTGTCGGCATAAATGAGAAACATGAGTACCAACATATAACGCCACAAAAAAATCGAAAATCGAATATACGTAACCCGCGGAAATTCAAAATTCGCGATACTTTTTGAACACACCTCGTAGAGCTAGAAAAACGCTGTGCATCGCAGTTGAAATCTTAACAAAATCTTTGTCGTAACTATAGCTCTCCGCGAACTTCGACTGTCATCCTTCGTTTCCTTATTCTTACGTTACGACTAATCCAGTACTTTAGACTTATAATTTTGTAACCACTCATAGAATAAAAGATAATTGATAATACCGCAATAAGCTCAGTTATTTGGCATCTGATCCAAGTTTTGATTAAAATTTACATATAACGTAGGACATCTCCGAGAGCGGGGAACGGACTTTTCGCTGACAAAGAGTGTAGCGAATTGGTAACCGGCGCTGTCGAAGATTGTAGCGCCTACGAACACTGCTCTTGGTGTATGAAATTATTTACCATTATTCTCAAATCGAGCTTACCCCTTTCGCTGCCAAAGAGCGTAGCGAATCGGACTAGTCGCTGCCTTGCGTAGGGACTTTAAGTTCATTTTGGGAGCTTCCGTCGTATTTAACATTCTCATGAAGAAAAGGGCAGGTAAACGGGTACAGCTCAAACGGCTCAGATACCAGATAAAACAAGCGATTGATTTGCAACAAGATTTCTTTCACCTCTCGCAAAAACTCCAAGATTTAGAGCCAAACACCCAAATCAAAAAACCTCCTACTATTCCTTACCAACTAACTATAATTAACGTCGAGCCTGACTATCCCGACTATCGCCGCATTAACAAAACTGATCCGCGTTATAAAGTTTATAAACTAAGATTCCTGTTCGGGACTGAAAACTAAGTACACACAACCCGTCCAACTCTCGGGTAAAGTATTTAAATATACTGACCCAAAAACGGACGAACGAAAACGTAACATCTAATATCTGAATGATGGTGATTGTATTATACTGTATTTTATAAAACTAATACAGTTTCTCTAAAATTATACGATTGTATTTTTAAATTGATCTATTAAATTTAACGTATTATAATTAATCTTGTGTTTTTACTTGTTTAATACAATTATGTGTATTTAAATAAGTATAATGAATTTTAAACATTCGAATTTTCGAAAAATGCTAATTCAAAATGAAGCTCTTTCATCGGTGCTAGTTACTTTAGGCGTCAATCAATGTGAGTGGCTGTGGTCATTTATAACGTTGGAGACACTTTGCAAACAAAGAAAAAATATATAAGGGCGATAATACATGTATTATACGTAAAAAAAGTATTATACATAAGGTACGTTCAAGAATTATCCTTTTAGCGCTTTGACCTTATTTATCAACGTTTTTCCGAACGAACTCATCTTATCTTTAAGCCCCATACACAATGCCAGGCAACAGGCAATAAGAAATAGAAAATATCTACCAATAAGAGCAGAGAATATCTTCTCCTTTTCCGATTGGTCATATTTTTTATTTCTTATTCTTTTTAATATTTAAAAAATTTCTTACATCCCAATACAAATAACAATATTGCAGTCGCCCACCATAATTCATAATTTATTATTATTTTTTAATACAATTTTAATAATGTCAAAGTCAACTATAATTTATAAATTACTACACATAAAATAACTAATAATTAAAGATGCACCTGCATCGGCTGCAATAGTTATTGGCTCATGTATATAGCGTTATCTGTACGAACGGAAATCCCCTCTTTCATTGAAACGTTGTAATATAACCACGAGATTACGAACATGTACACGCTTTTGCAACTTTTAATACTTGGCATTTTCGTTACTTTGCAAAACTCATATAAACGTAAGTATTTTATATATTATTTTTTTAGAATAATTGTGTCTACATGTAGTACGAATAGTGTAAAAAAATATAAATTTTATTTTTATTTTTTTATCCAAGATTTTTATATAACTTATATATGAAGATATTTTTTAAATGTAAAATTGATATAAAATTTTTAATTAGGTATTTATATAAAAATTTATAATTATAATAGAAATTATGTTATAAATATCTTCATTTTTTTTCCTGCAAAATGGTTTTTAGGTTTAGACTAACTAGACGCTTTACATCTTGACATTTCATCTAACAATTTTCTATTATGGCAATGAATAGAAATACCACAGTGGATCCTGAGTACGAGAACTTTGTATTACAATAATATAATATTTTATTAAATTTATTAGCAGCTGTTATAGTTTTCACATGTATAACATGTAAAGCTGCAAATAACTTGAATTCTATATAATATCATACAATATTTAGCATATTGAAAAAATTATTTACTTAATTAATAATTCTATTTTATTCTAATCTAAGTAATTTATGTAACTGTTAACTGTATTATACAATTTATCATTCTTTTAGGGATTGCACAGCATTTTCAGTAGCACCAAGATTTCAGCTACCATTAATTCAAACTCCACCTGATTTAAAAATTGCATTGCAAAGACATTTGCAAGAAGATAATAACCTTTCACAAAAATGTCTTGATTATATAAAATGCATTAAGAGTTTGCATAATGTACAAAGGCTAAATTATGATTATTATTTAACTATACTAAAAATGTGCTTATATTTAGAGCAGTTTGAATTAGATTGTGAACTGGGACGGTACAAATTGTTAAATCATAAAATTAAGAACTCCAATTTAAATGAATGTTTCTTTATTGATTTACCATATATGAATAAGGAAACTCCTATAGTTGTACCAGATGATAAAGTGTATCTTACTGAAACTATTACAAAAGAAACAATTTGCGCTAGAGTTTTGAAGATAACAGAAAATCAAATAACAATACAGCCAGAGTTTTTTTAAGTAAGTTTACAATTCTTTTATTATGTATTAATAGGAATATAGCATACATTTATAATTTATAATATGATTATTATTAAATAACAGAATATAGAAAACATAAATGTATTGAAATTATTAATTTTGTATAATAGATATAGAAATGCAAGAATATTCAAAGACGAAAACAAGAGGTTTAATATAAATTTTGGGAGTAAACATTATCCATTAAAATGTTGCCATTATGCATTGATGATAATGAGTGAAAAAACACAATTTAGAAGAAATTATATATCCTAAACTCAAAATAAATAATACAGATTTAAAAGAGTAAGTTTTTAAACCATTATTAATATTTACATTTACATTGCTTTTTAGCAAATTTTTTCAATTTCAAATATATGTTTTATATAGTAACATTAAATGGATAAACACTAAGATAGAACAGAATGAAGAACAAAAACAAGCGATAAGGAAAATCTTGTGTAATACAGCATACCCAGCACCTTATATAATTTTCGGTCCTCCAGGCACTGGGAAAACAGTAACATTAGTCGAACTTATATGTCAAGTAATTTGTTTTCTTTTTATATCTAACACATTTTATTTTTTTTTATTAAATTAATTGTCTTATAAAATATAAATGAAATAAATTTATGTTAATACATAAAATTAATTCGGTGAATTAAAATTATGTCGAGACAAAATAAAAATTCGAAATTATTATTATGTGGCGATATAATTTCAACTTATCGAATTTTTATTGTGGCTACATAATAATAATTCGATGAATTAAAGTTATATCGCGACATAAAGATATTTCGATAAAATAAAATTACATCTAAACATAATAAAAGTTCGATAAACTAAAATTATGTTTGGGTATAAAAGTAACTCTCTATTCTTATTATGTATCGACATAATTTTAATTCATCAAAATTTTATTATGTGGCGACACAATAATAATTCGATGAATTAAAATAATATCACAACATAAAAATAATTCGGTGAATGAAAATTATGTCGAGGCATAATAAGAATTCGAAATTATTATTATGTCGCGATATAATTTTTACTTATCGAAATTTTATTTTGTGGCGACATAATAATAATTCGATTAATTATATCGCGATATACAGATATTTCGGTGAATTAAAATTATGCTGCAATTATTTTTCTTATTTAATAAAAGGTAGTATGCGATGTAATGAAGGTTTGTCAAAGTAAAAGGAATAAATATATTTATTCAATGGAGAATTTTTTTACATTAAATGTTGGTATTGGCCACCATTCGCTTCCAAACATTTGATTGCCCTGTACGCAACGCTTTCTGTGGCATTCTTTATATGCCGCCGCTGTACGGTAGCAAACGCTCTTTGTACTCGTTCTTCTAATTCGTCCTGCGTTTCTATGCGGTTAAAATAAATTTTCTCTTTCTGCGCACCTCACAAGAAAAAATCACAAGGATTCAAATCTGGTGATCTTGGTGGCCATTGCCAGAAAGGTGCTCCACGACCCATCTAATTATTTCCATACGTATTATTTAAGTATTCTCGGACAGGTGTTGTTATAGTTAAAACAATAAAATTAATAATTAATTAAAATTAAATAATTAATTAAAACAATTTTAGAACCAGTAATTAATGATATTTATAAAAAGTTTCAATTAGAAAATTGAATTAATACAAAAATCATTTATGCGAAATAAAAATCGATTAAAAAATATATTTGAATAAATAAAAAATTGTTGTTATTGCATTGATGTACGATATTTTATGCACTTTTTGCATGCAATTTTTATTCAAACATAATTTTAATCTACGAAAAACAATATTTATCCGTATAAAATAAAACTTCTTTAAAACTAAAAATTGTGAAAATACAAACATTGAAATAATAGCAAAGCGTCATGTGTTTATTAAAAATCAGAAGTTTAGAAACTTTCAGAAGCTAGTACAATATTTTATGATATAAAAAACATATTGCAAACTAATACTAATAGCTGTAAATTCTTTATAAGTTGTACTAAAAAAATTTAAACTTTGCATTAATTTGTTATTTAATTGAGACCTGAAAATTTTTATTAAAACAAATTATGTTTTCAAAAATATGTTTAATAATTTATAATAATTGTAACCTGCATTGTGCGCTGGACATCCATCATGCATAAAATTGATGTTACGTCGAAATAGCGGCATATCGTCGATAGCAGCGGGAGGAAAAAGTAAATTTGGCAACTCATCACGCAAAAAGTCCAGATAATTTAAACCATTTAATCTTTCCGGCAAGAATACTGGTCCAATCTAAGGATAATTATTTGAAATTCATCATAAATAAATTACACATTATGGCTTTATAGAAATTTTTTCTATTGACAAAAGCAGAAGTAAAAAAACGGAATGTTTACAAATGCTAAAATAATTATCTAAATGAAAAGCTTATATATATATATATATTATATAAATTTCAAGAAGGCCTAAATTTTAAAACTAAATCATGAATAAGTTTTCTACATTTTTTTTCGCAAATCTGACAGTTTATCGTAATTAAATAACTTACATTATTTTTAAACACTACATGCTACTGAAATTACTAACTTGAAATTTATTAAAATATTTTTATGTAAAAGTTATTTACCAGCTCATCATCGATCAAGCCAGCCCAAACATTGACTTTAAATCGATATTGAGATTTATTATCCCACGTCAAAAAAGGATTTTCAACGCCATAATAATGATAATTATGAGAGTTGAATGTTCCATCTTGTGTAAAAGTGCATACGTCAGTCCATAGTACACGACGAGGAAATAATGGATTCTCGGATGATGAATACAAACGGATCATATTAAAATAATTTTCCATAAAATATGCCATGATTCACGATGTTTCTGTACATTATTGATAGGAATAAAAAATTTAATTTTTTGAATAATAAATTATAAATTTATTTCTAAATAAAGTATTACACATATAAAAGGCTAATAAGAGCAGAAGTAATATTACGGTTATATAAATTAATTTATTACATTTAATCAATATACATATACTGATAGAAACAATAAAGTTTAAATTAATATAAAATTATAAAAATAAACTCAAAAGTTAAAACAAATGAAAAAGCGAACGTTTCGATCCAATTTTTCGGATCTTCTTCAGCGCAGTACACAAAGCAAATTAAAATCACAAAAGTCTAAGGTTCATGTTTAACGTATAAAAGTCTAATAAACATATTTAAACGCGGTTACATCAATAAACAAAATAAAACGTCGTAAGATTAACACTAAGATGATTCTCACTAATCCATCACATTTACGTAACTGAAGAAGATCCGTGTTCGCGAGCGGACTTGCAGCGAGCAACTTCAAAAGAACTTGCACTTTTATTCTCACTACTCGGATAACGCAAGCGATTATAACAATTATTTCGATTCCGGAGTTAAGAACTATTATGCCCCGACGCATCTTGCCGGCGAAAATCGTGTCAGAATTCGAATCGATGTCCAAAGGGTAGCCGTATCCGTAATAATTTTCGCGTGTACAGATTCTCGGTTATCTTGTCGATTATCGAAAGGCGACTGCGAATCGCGCTCGACTTTTGCGCTTTATAAGGACACTGATCCTTCTAGAAAGATCCAGCGGGAAAACAAACCGACAACAAATTTTGTTATTCGGGTCTTTCTAGAAGGAACGAAAAGGTATGTTTTAAACAAATATTTATCACGGCTGGCGGTATACAATGGCCCGAACGGACGCGTTCGCTGGCCGTTGCGCTGCGGCTTATTGTTAGTGACAGCCGTCTCTCTCTTTCCCGCTAGCGCGCATCGACTCGCAGCTAGAGCGGGAAAGAGAGAGACACTATTTCGCGCTCTTGTCCTTTTTTTCGCGCTGATCAGAACAATCCGAAAAATTGGATCGAAACGTTCGCTTTTTCATTTGTTTTAACTTTCGAGTTTATTTTTATAATTTTATATTAATTTAAACTTTATTGTTTCTATCAGTATATATTGATTAAATGTAATAAATTAATTTTTATAACCGTAATATTACTTCTGCTCTTATTAACCTTTTATATGTGTAATGCTTTATTTGAATTAAAGAGCATTTAATTAATATATTTTTTAATTTTAGATACGTTGATGATATCCTAATTTGTATTCCCGAAGACAGTTATTAATGTACTACATAGTTTTAATAGTTATCACGATAGATTAAATTTCACGATGGAACGATAGGATAATCATAGAATAAATTTCTTGGACATATCTGTCATAGTTATTAACAATATAATATAGATTGATTGGTTTCATAAAAAAACTTTTTCAAGAAGAACTTTATCTTTTTCTCAAATCATCCCATATGTTACAAAAAAAGGCGTTATTTATAATTTAGTGGACAAGGCAATATTATTATCTCATCCGATTTTCCATAGAAAAAATATAGGGTTCGTTATTAATATGCTAATTGACAATGGTTTTCTTCTTGACCTCATTTTCAATGAAACAAACTGTAGAATAAAATTTTTAATAATGAATAAATTAAATGTAAATACTTTTACTAAGACACATATTGACAACCTTATAAAGGAAGATGAAAATAATAAATTTATCGCGATTCCATATATTGAAGGAACATCGGAATTAATTGCGTCTTCAATTAAAAAATCTAACATAAAAATAGGATACAGATGCATAAAAAGATTGAACAGTTTCATTAAACCTCAAAAAGATAAAAATGAACAATTTAATAACTCTAATGTAATATATAAAATAAATTGTAGATATTGTAAAGCTACATACATTGGACAAACAAAAAGAAAACTTTGCACCTATCTTAAGGAGCATAGGAATAATATTAAGTCGGACACAACAAAACTATCAGTGATCTCAAAACATATGTTAAACTTTTCACATTCTTTTGAAAAATTCAAAAATTTTAGATTATGAAAGTAATTATCAAAAAAGATTAGTATCGGAAATGTTACATATCAAGAAACATATAAATAGTATTAATTTAAAAAAAGATATTGAGTCATTGGAAAATTGTTATTTTGATGTTCTAGAAAAATTATCGGTAACGTGATAGGGTTTGTCTTTTGTGCTGACTTATTATTATATTAGTATCATTTGAGATGATCAGAATAACACATCAAGAATATGTGTATAAAAAGAATAATAGTGTTTTGCTACAAGACAAATTATATTCCGAAAACTAAAATAAATACGTCAGTTTTTGTTTTTATGATATATTTTATGATAGTTACTTATGGCTAATTATTTAATAACAGGTAACTTTTATTGACTTCTGATCAAATAAAAAAATTCAAAAGAAAATAAGGGACACCGTAATAATAATTTGTGACCACGCCTGCTTTCTAATATTATTGTAAAATTTAAGCTGACTATTATAAAATTTCAATAGGGATATGTTAATATTGTAAGCGAGAGTTCAAATGATTAGTAATCTGCGTTAATCGGTTTTAGTCATTGATAGGAAATAGAACATGTTTTAACCGAATTCGAGACTGAATGTAAAAATGTTATTTTGTCATCTAACAACAATTTATTATATTGAGAAAGACTGCCGTGCAGTCGAAACGTTTATGTATATTACGATTAATATTAATTTGATTTAAGTTTTTAGTCTCAATAAATGTTTTAATAGTTTAACAATTTGACATTGTAATTGTTATTGCTCGTTTTAGTTGGCCTTAGTTTTATTTATTATCCCTTTTTATAATTTATATTTATACGAACCTAATGATTTTATGCATGTATATATTTTAAAATATTGTAATTTTTAGACTACTAATTTATTTCTCTTAATAAATAAATTAAATTTAAATAAAATATAATTGGTTGATTTTTTAAATAAGTATAAAAACAAATATGTGAATTATTTATTAATAATAACTGTTTATTATAGCAGTTATAATTAAAGTATGCATTTAAAATTTATAATCTGTTTTACAAATCCGAGAAAAAAATTCATATACATATATTAATACATTATTGAAGAGGATATCATACAGCAATTATACAAGTATAATACTAATACAAATCAATAATTTAAAGAGCTGACTTAAAAATATTCTTATTATCAAATCAATAAAGTTTAATTTTTTATGAGCGCCTTATGAATATTCTTTAAAAATATATCAAATATTTCACACAGGCCATACTTATATAATATTATATGTTCATAATACATTCGAAAAAATGACAGCTTGTTATTATGTGTTGCAATTATTCAAGTAAAAATTATTATTTTAATTTTTTATTTGTATAATATATAAAAATTTATTTTTATTTTTGAAATTTGCATATAGCTAATTTGTATGTAATTTGTACGTATATAATTATAATTTAAGAAAATAATTGAGACAACTTGGTAATATTTAAGTTACATTGTATTTACAATTTACTGAATTAATATCGCATAACTGATTAAATGTTTCTGAAATCCAAATATTCATAGAACGTATTTATTTATAGAATTTTCACTTTTGTCATATACGTACATTGTGTCATATACATAATTCACTAGGTGGGAAAGACTCAGATAAAAGCAATAATATATGTTGCCTTGCATGTCACGAGTTAGTGACATTAACGCAAAATAACGCGTCGATACGTTCGTTTGTCAGCAAGTTGCCAAGTATATACGTACAATGGCATTCGAAAGTGTTGTGTTAATGACTTTTGCGTGGATTGCCATAATATATCTTATCTTTCATTTTCGCCGGTTAGTTTTCGTCAAAATGGTGAAAAACATACCCGGTCCAAAGACATTGCCACTCGTCGGGAGCGTCTTCCATTTGTTAAATAGAAATGCTGACGGTAATGAGAGACAATGATACGTTAGATTTATTTTCAAAAAAATGACAAAGAAATTAATTAATGTTAATATTTAATTGTTATATTAATATTTATAATAATATAATATATATATATATATATATATATTTATATATTTATATATTTATATATTATTACATATTTTATATATATATATATATATATATATATATATATATTATTATATTATATGTATATTATATATTTTATAATATTATATTAATTGATTATACAATTATAATAAGGCATGCGCATGACTATATTTTTCTTAATCTTAAAAATAATTTTTTTTTAGAAATTTTTGGTTTTCTACTTAGTTTTGCGAGAGATTATTCGTCCCCGTTTAAAGTTTGGATGGGTAACAAATTATTTATTGGAATATACGAGCCAGATCAAATAAAGGTAGAAGAGAACTCTTTATATACGTGTTCAATGATTTATATGTATATAAAATATTTCTTTTATATATTATAATTTTTTTTAATAATTTTACAATTATATCGCAATTTTATATCTCTATTTTAACTAAAATAATTTTTTGAAATTTCTACATATGTGTTAAAATAATATCCAAATAAATACGCAATAGAGATATTAATAAATTTGTATGCGACGTTATAGATCATATTACAAAGTGGCAATTGCTTAAATAAGGGTAAGCTGTATAAATTTATTGAACCAGCACTTGGTAAGGCATCATTGCTAACGTGTCCTGGTAAGATTATTATATATTTTTATAGTATATATATTATATTTTTAAAAATCAAACTTAAGTCGAATTATTTGTAATAATATAATTTACATAACAAAAGTAGTTATAAACAACTTATATATTTTTTTTTCTTTGACTTCAATATTTATTACAATCTGTCCATTCTGCATTGGACATTCAGTAAATTGTATGTTATTAGAGGCCTGAAGAATTTTGTTCACTGACAAAATTCAGTTTGTTCACGACGCTAGTCGCCGGTCAAAAGATCATGTGGTAATCTCTTCTTTAGTCTTTGTGAAGTGGAGTTGTTGAACATAAGTTGGTTTACCAGTTGATTTGGATAATTCATAATCCTGTTTCTGTAGTGTTTAATCTTTGTTACTATTTCCTCTTTCACCAAGGGTATGTTTAAATCTCTATGCAGTACCTCATTAGGAACAAACCAAGGTGCATTTGTTATGATTCTTAATATTTTTGATTGAAACCTTTGCAGAATTTCAATATTAGAGTGAGATGCGGTGCCCCATAGTTAAATACCATAAGTTCATATAGGCTTTAAAATGACTTTGTATAATAGTAATTTGTTTTCAAGTCTTAACTGCGATCTATGTCCTATCATCCAATACATTTTTCGTAATTGGAGGCCAAGTTGCTTTCTTTTAGTGAAGATGTGATGTCTCCAAACTAGTCTTCTGTCTAGATGGATTCCAAGGTACCTGACATGTTCAGCTTGAGGAATTTCAGTATTATTGATCCTAATTGGAGAGCAGGTATTGTGTCTTGTAGTAAAGGTGACATAAATTGACTTGTTTTCGTTAACCTTGATCCTCCAATTCCTCATCCATGTGGATATTTTATTCAAGCTATTTTGCAGTATTGTAGAAGCTGTTTCTGGGTTTAAGTGGGAAGCTAATAATGCAGTATCATCTGCAAATGTTCCTGTCATAGTAGTTTTATCGGTAGGAAGATCAGCCGTGTAAAGTAAGTACAGTGGGCCTAAAACGCTGCCTTGTGGAACTCTAGCAAAAATTAGGTAGAGGCCAGTTACTGATTCTCCGTAATCAACTTGGAAATACCTGTTATTTAGGTATGACTTCAAAATTTCATGGAAGTTTGGAAGGTTGGTTTTAATTTTGTATAGGAGTCCATCATGCCATACCTTGTCAAAAGCCTGGGAGACGTCCAGGAAAGCAGCAGAGCAGAAATCCTTGTTCTCTATTGATTTATGTATTTTGGAAACAAGTCTGTGCACTTGCTCAGTTGTACTGTGGGACTGTCTAAACCCGAATTGATGTTTTGGAATCACATTCTTTTCTTTTATAACAGGTAGAAGTCTCGTAGTCAGAAGTGTTTCCAGTATTTTGGCAGGTATAAGTAACAGACTGATTGGTCTGAACGACTTAGGGTCCTCAGGTGCTTTATCCGGTTTAGGTATCATTTTAACCTGGGTAAACTTCTATTGAGAGGGAAAAACACTGAGTCTTAGAACGGCGTTAAAAATTTGTGTTAGGTAAATAATACCAGATTCAGGTAGTTCTTTTAGAATTTTACCAGTAATAAGATCATATCCGGAAGCTTTTTTACAATCCAGTTTCTTGACAATGTTTCTAACCTCCGTTTTCGTGAAATTTTTTATTATTTCTTGGGAGTCATCTGGGGATTGCAGATAACGAGTAACATTTATTATGTGCCTTGAAGAACCTTAATAAGAGTGGGACGTAAATACCTTACTTAAATGTTCAGCAAATGTAGCAGCTTTTTCAGAATCATTTCGGGCCCATCTCCCATCCTCGCAACGCAGAGGAAAAGATATCTTTGTAGGCTGTTTTAGCTTTTTTGTGGCTTTCCATAGTAAGTAGTCACTGACTTTCGTAGCGTCAAGTTGCTGTAAATAGTTTTGCAGACCTATATTTCTTTCAGTTTCCAGACATTTTTTAATTTCTTTTATTAAGCGGTTTAGTTTATTTTTTCTATGAGAACATCAAGATAGTTGCCATTGTTTTCTTAAATGTCTCTTTGTCGCTACTTTCTCTAATATTGTTTTAGAATAGTTTAATCTACTATTGAAGGTTTTGCAGGACGGAGATGAGTCCCAAGCAGCTTTCTGCAGCGTTGAGTTGAAGTATTCCACTGCTTTCTCTATATTCTCTTCAGATTTAAGTGATATTTTTGTGTTTAGAGAATTGGTAAAAAGATCACGGAAATAATTCCAATCAGTCTTTTTGTTGTGTAGAGTACATTTCCTAGATTTGATCAAAATTTTGCTGGTCAATGTTAATAGTACTGGTAAGTGGTCCAAGGATAACTCTAGACAATTGGAACTTTCAAAATAGTTTTCCGAGAGTCCTTTTACTACGAAAAAGTCAATCAAATCACGACTTTTTTCCTATCCGTAGGCCAGTAAGTTGGATTGCCCATTGATATAACGCTCAGACCAGAAGTTTCTACTGCTTTAAGTAGCACACGTCCTCTAGGAAGAGTGAGGCGGGATCCCCAGTTAACCTGCTTAGAGTTAAAGTCACCTCCAGCTATGAATTTATTTCCTAAGGTTTTTAAAAAATCGCTAAAATGTTCTGCTTTAGTCGTGTGTTTCGATGGATAGTAGATAGCCGCAATGGTGATAGGACTAGTCTAGTCCTCTACGACAATACTAGTAGCTTGAATCTTTTCCTTGCGGTAGGAAGAAGACTGAAAGTGTTTTATTTTATTTTTAATAACAATAGCCGTATTACCATGAGCTGTGCCGTCAGGGTGAGTCGTGTGGTAGAAACTGTAGTTTGGAAATTTGATGAAACATCTATGTGTGAAGTGTCTCAGACAGCAGCATTACATCAATGTTGTGAGAATTGAGGAAGACTTTAAGTTCCTCAGCATGTTGTGACAACCCATTTGCATCCTGTGTGTGACCATACCTTTGACAAGTAGCACATTGAGGAATTTGTCTCTTTGGTCTGGGAGCTTTGAATACAACTCTGCAGTTTAAAAGGTACTTAATTTGATATATTTGTTTATTCTCTGGAACAGGTTTTAGGTCTATGAAAAAGATGGGCAAGGAATTTTTTGTTATTCTGCTCTTGATATCCCATATATTAGATATCTGATGCCCTTTTTCTTCAATAGCTAGTTTGAGGTTTTCTGGGCTTGTCGACGGGTGGACGTTTTTCAATATAACTCAAAAACTTCTGTCCTGTTTAAGTTTATAAGTATGAAACTCCGTTTCTTTTTTTTGCAGTTCCTTAATTATAATGGAATAATCTTGGGTGGTTTTAGGCTGGATCTTAATTTCCTCATCACGTAAGACTCATATCATATAATTATTCTTGGCAATATCATTTAGCAAGTTTGTGAGGGAAGTAATATTTTTAACTTGACCTACGTAGATCGGTGGCGGCTTAGGCAAAATCTTTGCAGTTTCAGTGTTCGATAGATCATCATTTTCAAGAACATTAAATCTGTTTGATGTAAATGCAGAAGCATTTAGCCAGTAGTTGTTTGACTTTGTCTGCTTTAGGATTCTTATCTGGCTTTCTGGGCTACTTCAAGTCCTATTTTTACCTGATACTTTTTTCCATTTTCTGGCATCTGATGTAAACGGTTGGTCTTTGAGCTTATAGTTTAAATCTCTATTGAACAAATTTTTTAGAGAGTCCTCGTTTCCACTTGTTAGGGATACATTGCCGACTGAGGAGGATCTCAGCCTATTTATGGGATGATCCAAAATTTGTCCCTTCTAGTTTAGGATGGACTAGGATGTTGGTTGGTTGATTTGGCAACAATAAGTCTTTCCCAGTAATCTTTTCGTAAAGCAATGCTTGCCCCCCCTCCCCCCCAGAATCCATGGAACCTACCTCCCTGGAAGGTGGATTTTCCAGAACTGGGTCTGGGCTGCCACCTGGGGTAATAGTATTCTTACACGTTTTATTCATGCTTATTTGCTAGTTTTGGTCCACCCCGGGTATTTTATTTCCTCGGTATCCTCCGAAATTCGGTGAACATTCCCCAATCCGCCACCGTAGGGAGGCGCCCGATGGGGGACTAGCAACTTCGCACGAAAACTTATATATAAGATTTAAAAATAATACACTATTTAAAAAAGGGGTAAATACTTGTCATACCCTAAAAACCATTTTCAAAAACATCTTTTTATCTTTCTTGTTCTGAAAAATTTAAGTTTAGTTTCAAAATTGTAACTCGGTCAAAAAATTGTTAGGATATGAAAAGCGGTACTTATTTTCGGTCAAAAAATTGTTAGGGAATGAAAAGCGGTACTTATTTTTTTAAGTACCTATAATTAATTTACGTTAGTCTTAATTATAACTATATATATTTTCGAAGAAAAGATCGAAAAATACAATCAAATAAAAATATATATAATTATAGATATAATGTATCTATTTATTTATTTTTTTCTTATACAATCTCTGTCCATATATATATATATATATATATATATATATATATATATAGGAAGATATATAAGAAGAGAAAATAATACGAATTTTTGCATCGTTTTTTAGAATAAATAAAATTTGAAGAATTAAGAAAAATTATATAATAATATATTTTCATAATAAAACACTTTTCTCGACCAAACTGGCAATATTCTTTTATTAAATAAGAATCACTACGTTTCGACCTTAGGTTTAGGTCAAGTGATTTGCGAGATGTTATAATTAGTCAGTAAAACAAGAAATCATTGTGTCAAATGACAACGCGTCGTGTACATTAAACGATGTAAGAAGGAATAATATATTTTGCATATAATTATAGGCAAGTTTTTCTTTTATTTCTTTAAATTGTGCTTCTCTATTAAAAAATGCAAAAATTATTCTTCTCTTCTTATTTTTCTAGTATTTATTTTATTTATTTGTATACATATATACAAAAATTTTACAAAAAGAAGAAAACATATAAACATATTTAATATATATAATTATATATTGTTATATTTGATTAGCTATAACATTTTTTCATGATTTATTTACATTCTGACAGCAGTGCTGCAATTTTTTAAAAACAGAGAAAAAAAAACACACTTACTAACATGTTCTTTTTTTAATATAGTATGTTTTTTATTCTTTCTTTATATAATCCTTTTCAATATTTATTTTAGCATCTGTATGGATTAAGAATCGAAAAATATTAGTGTCAGGCTTTAATTCAAATATGTTACAAAGCTTTTTTGATATATTTGTCGAACAATCTGTAATATTTACGGATCAATTAGAAAAAATCGGATTAAATGGAAATGAGATTGTATTAGCTGAACCTATATTGCAGTGCACTGTAACTATTGCATGTGGTAAGGCCAAATATAATTAATGTGTATTGTGTGTTGTGTAATTTATATTTTAATTATTACCACATATAATAAAAGACAAGATCTTAAAAAAATATTTATTATATAAATAAAAGAATCAAAAGTAAAAAAGAATCAAAAGTTTTACAAAAAATAAAGAAAGATGCAATATACATGTAAAAAATTAAATAAATACTAACTTAAAAAAGTAATTAAAATTTAATATTTTGAAGAAATATTATATAGAAATATGTAATAATTTATCAAAGTCATATTTATTAATTTTATTCATTGTAATTGAAAATTTATACAAAGCTCAAATCTAATTTTAATATAGAAAACATTTGAAGTACTAGGAAAGTTCCATAACATATACAAAATATATATTAGATTACATATATACATTAAGATATGATGTTATACATAAAATTTTAATGAGAATTTTATCATAAGTCGTGAATTTTATAGATATATAGATCATGGTTTTTTACAACATAAAAGTGTATATTTTTTATCGTCTTGGAAAATATTGTTTTTTGAAGTCCACTTTATACGGTCTATAATTCGCGATAAAACTCGAAGTAGAATTTTAGGTCACATATCTTAATACATATATGTATATTTAAATGTAAAGTAATATACCAGTTTAAATGTTTGTTATTTTATACGATAAAATCATAAATACAATAAAATTCTGTATCCAATTTTAAGTCGCAAACAGATCATCTAAATCTAATATTCAAAGTGTTTCAAGAATGTTAACTTAAAATTTAGAATCTTATATGTATTGAATAAATGTAAAAAATATTTCTACGTGATATAATATTAGTAAACGGTCTGATTTGTAATTTTAACAGGTACAATTACGGATATAATATAACTCTGAATTAATTAATTATAATCAAAAATTTAATTAAGTTTCTTCATTTTCTTTTATATTATCTATATTATTTTATTTTATATTATTTATATCATTTTTAGCTATAATTTTAGATGTTAATGCTTGAGAAAAAAGTTTATATTATAAATATTTACAGGGTGTTCGAGATCTACCGTATTACACGTTAATGGGAGATTCCTGAGGCGATTTGGAGACAATTTTTCCTCAGCGAAAAATGTCAAGAAAAGTCATCATTTTTTTAATTTTTATCATGTATATCTTTGTAACTAAACTTTAAATTAATATTCTATTAAAGTAAACTTTACCTAAAATTAACTAAAAAATGTAGTTTTGTTAATAATTTATTTTTATAAGGCTTAGTTAACAAAAAAACTTTTATTTTTAATTCTTTATAAGTCGAAAATTATTGGTGCCTAGACATTTTCGCTGAGGAAAAATTGTTTCCAAATCGCCTCAGGAATTTCCCATTAATGTGTGATACGGTAAGTCTGGGACCCCCTGTATAAGAGATACCTATAAATGTATAATAGGTACCTATAAATTAACCATATACACATAGTATGCACATAAGTATACAAAAATTATTACTCACAAGGGAACAGTTAGAAGTGTCTCTCACCGATTTTAATGAGTATTGAATATGTTGTATAGCATTGAAAAATATTAGACCCGTATTTTTTGTAGCTGCATATCTCGTTTATGGGGTAAACACTTTCTTGAGAAAAAAACGGTTTTTTAATTTTTGAGCTAATACTGTCGAAACCGTAAAAGATATTAAAAAATGTTTCAAGTAAAAGTTTTATGGTTTTCAATATGGTTCTTTAAAACAGTGTAAAAGAATTTTCCAAATATTTCAAATTTTCCGAAATTCCCCCCTTCCTCCATAATTTTTGAAAATTAAAAATTTTTTTTATAAAAATTCTGAAAGCTTATTTAATTCCAAATCCAACCATATATAAAAAAGTGTTATTCCGACAACGCATTTTTGAGAAATAAACTAGAAATACCACTATACACGCTTTATCTGCCTCGTATCTGTCAGACGCTCGCTACTTGTGATAACCGTCTTTCCTTCGTAATTTCATAGAAAGAATGAAATATCGATACAAAATTTGTATATGGTATTGTATTTAATAATTAAATTTATAAAGATCTATATATTTAAAAATATAAAAATTTATAAAAAATAATTTAAATTTATATATTAAAATTTTTTATATATTAATAAATCTAAATCGTAAGAAGGCGTGAAGAGTTAAACGCGGATGTTGCTATGGAAACAAATCGTGCACAAGGCACATATTACTTTTGGTGTACTAACCAAGACTTTGAAAATTGAAATAATCTCTTACTTGAGATTTTATTTCAAAAACCCCTTGACCCCCCTATCGAAATAAATAATTAAATGCGAGAGAAAAATATAAATATAAAAGTTACTGAATCGGGAATCGAACCCGAGACCTTTCGCTTGCCGAGCGACTGCTCTTCCAACAGCAAAGATACGGAGAATTTTAGTGGGATTTATGATCGTGTTCTTGGCGCTATTTAAATTATTTTTATTTTTATCTATTTATTTATTTATTTGACTTTGTTATGAGGTTTTAGATTGCGAAAGACACATTAGCTTTGTCTCGATTTTCTTAACGCGTAGTGACTAAGATTCTTGCTAACTGTTAACATCTACCATATTTATTTATTGCTTACTTCTGTCAATTCTACATTGTTCATTAAAACAATGGTGAATATTGTTGGTGGTATGCAGTGAATTTGATTTACTGTATTAATTTATTATGCATTTACGTTTGGTATGTAACATATTTTTGTATATGAATTTATAATTATTTGTTGCGATGAAATGTATTAAAATTATAATTATTTTTATGTAACTTTTTATAGATTTACTTGAAAAGGGCTGCAATGACAGCCGAAACGTTCTATTTTAACTAATTATTTATAATAAATGATTGCCAGTTTGGTCGACTTTTACCATTGAAGAAAAATTTTTATTAATTATTACTTATATATATAGCGAACCTTAAGAATTATTATCTGATAAATTTATATATTTTTAAATATATATATGGATCTTTATAAATTTAATTATTAAGTACAATATCATATACAAATTTTGTATATGGTATTGTATTTAATAATTAAATTTATAAAGATCCATATATTTAAAAATATATACACGCTACTCGTGATGACCGTCTTTCCTTCGTAATTTCATAGAAAGAATGAATATCGATTATATTTTTAAATATATGGATCTTTATAAATTTAATTATTAAATACAATACCATATACAAAGATCTATATATTTAAAAATATAATCGATATTCATTCTTTCTATGAAATTACGAAGGAAAGACGGTCATCACGAGTAGCGAGCGTCTAGCAAATACGAGGCAGATGGAGCGTGGTATTTCTAGTTTATTTCTCAAAAATGCTTTGTCGAAATAAAACTTTCTTATATATGGTTGGATTTGGAATTAAATAAGCTTTCAGAATTTTTATTAAAAAAATTTTTAATTTTCAAAAATTATGGAGGGAGGAAGAAATTTCGGAAAATTTGAAATTTTTGGAAAATTCTTTTGCGCTGTTTTAAAGAACATTGAAAACCATAAAACTTTTGTGTGAAACATTTTTTAATATCTTTTACGGTTTCGGCGATGTTAGCTCAAAAATTTAAAAACCGTTTCTTTCAAGAGGGTGTTTATCCCCTAAACGTCGAGATGCGCAGCTACAAAAAATACGGGTGTAATATTTTTCAATGCTATACAACATATTCAAGGCTCATTAATATCAGTGAAGGACACTTCCGACCGTTCCCTTGTCAGTAATTAAAAATTAAAATAACAAGTTTATTTTCTTATGCGGGATTGTGAAGACACTATTCTTGGCGTCAAGTGGGATTTACGAGCAGACAAAATCAGTCAAGTCTGTAAAGAAATTATAAGGTAAAAATATAGTTTCCTCCTAATTATAATTTTAGAATATAATCAATTAATGTACGTATGTATAAATAGATTTATTTCAAAATTTGATTTTCTTATATATACATTTTTTTAAACATAATTTTTAGGATAATTTTTACACATAATTTATATTATTTTATATAAAATTAAATTATATAAAAAATTATATAAAAAATATACATTATACAATATATTGTATATACATATACATATATACATATATTATATATATATATATATATATATATATTAAATTTATACATATATTTTTAATTATTAATAAATTATTATACATTATTAAATTGTATATATAATTTTTATAATTAATATAATTTTAAATATATGTATCGATCTTAATATCTATGTCAATCTTATACTTAATATTTTATATTAAATTTTTTACTATATAACTATTTCGGATTACCTAAAGAAAAGATCTTGAAAAGATTTTGATTTTGAATATATTCGAAAAATGTAATTATTGCAATTATAGTTAAGTACACATTTTTATATCTTACGATAAATTCCAAATTTTAAAAAAGGACATTTTCAGATGTAGAAAAGGTATAAGGCACAGATTACAGAATATATTCTTGCATCCTAATATTATATATAATCTCTCTGCTTCCGGACGTAAACAACAAAAGGGTTTAAATTTCATACGTTCCTTCGTGGATGAGGTATTCTGCGAATATATTTATTAATATATTTTAATTTACATATAGATCTCCATGACATAAAAGAGTTTTTTATTTTATAACTAATATTGTTATGCAGATGATACAGCAGCGACAATGTGCATTAAATAAATCGAAGACTAATGAGAATGAAATAACTTGTAAGTTCATTAATACATTTTTTCGCATGTTTCGGTCTCTGTGTGATTATTACAATATGATTTATCAATACTTGTCACAGTAAAATAAATTTTATCTAAAGCCATAAAAGAGTCATAAAATGCGTTCTTAAAATAACTTTTATTTACTGATAATTATTTTTCTTTTTATAAACTTAATTCGAATAAATTAAGATTTTTAATATTCAAAATAAAAAATAAGAATAAAAAAAATCAAAAATATAATTTTCTATTTTTTGCATCGTCTTCTAAGGAAGTAATTTGCCATACTATTTTATATTCTTTTCTATAAATATAGACCGAGCAATTTGCGACATGCTCTTGAAAAAATCTAACAAAGAATCATTCACGCACGACGATATTCACGATAACGTGCTGACGATGTTACTGGCGGTATGTAAGATGTCTCTACATGTATGATTATATTCAAATAAGTATAGAGGGAGTTCTCCTAACGCCGTTAGAACATAACTGAACGAGTGGTTATATCAGTGATAAGGTAAGGGGGATCCCTACCTGCCTGCTTTTCATCGATATAGCCACTCGATCGCGTTTTCACTTGCATAGATGTAATACATGTCCGAGATTAGGTGCTGTCCGACGTGAAGGGAAACTCTTATGCATAAAATTTGTATTTATTTTTATTAGGCCAGCGACACAATTGCCATTACAATCAATTTTGCAACCTTTATATTGGCGAACTTTCCGGAGATACAGGTATATATACTATATATTATACATAAATGTGTGTGTGTTTGTGTGTACACATTAGATGAATTCATTCAAAAATTATTTATTTGCTTTATAAATCAAGTATTCGACAAACTAGCAGAGTTTTACAATATTAAAGATTTATTTTGTAATAATAAAAAAAAAGAATTCGACATTCAAGTAAATAATTTGCTCAAATAAATCGCAAATAGAGCTTTTATGATATATATGTTTTGTTACTATTATATAATTTCTATAGCGTCAATTTTTATTAATACTCTATATGTGTATATACGAGTATATTGTATGTATATAATTATTTACATACGTATGTATACATATACATTTACATTCACACATACATATATTTTTTATATTTTTTATATTAAAATATGTAAAAATAATATAATTTTGTTATACTGATATCTCTATTAATATAAAGAGTACAATAATTATTTTTAATGTTTTAATAAAAAAATGTTATAAAAAATTTTTTTTAATTTTTTATTCAAAATAATTTCTTAAATATGACCAACATTTTTTACACAAAAAAATAATATGCTAAAACAATTTTTTTACATAATATGATAGCTCATTTATTAATTCTTCAAAAAATTATGTATAACATGTGTTTTTATCTCGATAAAAATGAAAACCCTGGCGGACTAACTAGACGAGGTTTCGACGTACTTGACAAATACTAGATGCATTCCGAACAAATACTTAATTAAATAGACATATTTTAGACATATACATGACGTTCAAATATATTCCAGAACCAACATAAAACATCCAGTTCTTGAATAGGCAGTCTAGATTTTATTCATCTAGATTTTGTCGAAAAACAATGTCTAGATTATGGCTAAATTTAGTCCATGTTATCCAACACTGGATAAAATTCGTCTAAACTTTGTCCAAGATTTGTTCAGAAAATTACTGTCCACACTTTGTACAAAACTGGTTCAGATTGTCCATTATTTATCCGCAGAAATTTGTCTAAATATCTAAAACTTGTTCAGAAAACTATTGTCCACACTCTGTACAAAACTGGTTCAGATTGTCCATCATTTTTTAGCAGGAATCTGTCTAGATTTTGTCTAAGACTTATCTAAAAAACATTGTCTACACTATTAAAAACTACACAAAACTATCCAACACTTCAAGACAGGAATCTGTCTAAATTTGTTCTAAAACTTGTTCAAAAAACTATTATTCATATTCTATACAAAACTGTTATTATCTTGTAATAGTTCCTTCATTTGCCATTATGCGATGCAAAACGCACTATCTATCTCGTATTCAAGTTTAGTTACGAGAATTATATAAAGCGCAAAAAGCGGCTATTGCGATTATTATTATTTTGATCAGTTTAATATTTCTGATACGATCCCAACATAAGAAATTCAGATGTATATTTATATATTATTCATCTTTTTTACACATTTTAGTTTCTCACTGTCTTTCAGTGAGATCTTGACAGTTTTGAACGTCTTGACAAATCATATAAGTCTTTCAAGAAATATTGTAAATTAATTCTATTTTCTAATTTTTTTATTTTAGTACCAAAACAGTGCTAAATACATAATCGGTATTGAAATAAAAAATTAACATAAAATAGAGTTGATCAGTTTGATTTCTGAAAAGCTCATATCATTTATCAGAATGTTGTCCAAGTTGTCCAAACTGTGGGCAATATTTAGAAACCGATTAGACAGATTTTAGACAGATTATTTCAATATTTTGGCAACGTAGACAGTTTTTAGACGGTATATAAACAAATATTAGATAAGGTAGTCTAAAAATGAGACTGGTGGACGTGTTCCAATGTCCAGAATGCATCTAAAACAAAGTCTAAGATTATGTCTACTTTTTGTCTGTAGTCCATCTAGTTGGCCCGCCAGGGAATATATGTATAATTGCATGTCTTATATATATATATATATATATATATATATATATAAAATTATTGAACCTTATAATTATATTGCATGCACTTATTAGCATTTATTTCCCTAAAAAGGAAAAAGCATATCAGGAATTGTTGGGAATTTACGGACTAGAAAGTCCCAAATTCGCATCAATTAAATATGAAGATTTACAGTATATGGACTATCTGGATCGCGTTATTAAAGAAACGATGCGATTATTCCCTGCGGTGCCTTTAATCGCACGACAACTAACCGAAGATTTAAGATTGGGTTTGTTCATAGATACACAAATTATGTATAATTTACAATACATTATTTATTAAAAGTCATGCGATTTTCCCGTAATTAAACCAATATATTTGAACTAAAAAAAAACGGAAACAGAAAGAATATAATAAATGCATTTAATAAATAAAATTATATTTTTTTATCAATTTTTCTTAATCGTGAATTACAAACAAACTAAACAAATATAGATAATAAAATATATTAGTTTTAATTTTAAGTAGATATTTAACAGAATCTACATATATATTCGAGTATTATATAATAAAAAATATACTTAACATCAAAGCTTTTTTCAGAATTGTGCAAACTCAATTTGTTGCAAGCAAATGTTTCACACGAGGAAAATGTGCTATATAATTATACGATACTTTTTGTTTGTCTGACAAATAAGAGAGAACTCCTATTCCAACAAAATTGTCTGCTCTTTCTGCTTGTAGTCTTAAATTTCAATTCTTATAACTCGAAAAGTGCTTTATGAAAGAATATTTTATTATAGTGTTTTGAAAAGATCTCAACATCAACTAGAAGCATATGAAATAAAAAATAGAAGGTTTTGTTTAAAATATTCGTGTTAAGCTTGACCGGTTTTTTCAAGGTCATCTCAAAATCAAATAGATAACATCATAAAATAATTTTTTTGAGTCCTACTCTTTCTGTCTAAAACATTTTTTTAATTTTATTATTATAATTCTACAAAAAGATTTATGTTTTAGGAGAATTTATTTTACCGAAAGATGCTGATATTATCATAGCACTGGGAAAGGTGCTTCGAAATAAAAAATATTGGCCGAATCCTTTAATGTTTGATCCGGATAGATTCTTGCCCGAAAGATTGGGAAACACTTACTGGGATTATTATATAGCTTTTAGTAACGGGCCTAGAAGTTGCATAGGTAGGTACTAATAAATTATAATATGTAAATTATAAAATTTATTTTAAATTATGACAAAATCTTTTAGGTATGAAGTATACGATGATTTCCACGAAAGTTATACTAGCAACTTTGATACGCACATTTGTGTTTAAAGTCGATAAAAGTATCGCGATCGATAAAATAAAATTAAATTTTGATATTCTACTATCTCCTACTGAGCCTCTGAAAGTCAAACTTGAAAGGCGGGAGTTTCTATCATAAGGAATATAATGTACGAAATATGTTCGACAAAATGTAATATGAACAGTACAAGCCAAACTTATATCACCTCTTGATTTTTTCAGCATAATTTGTTTTAAAGTGCGTGAATCTTTATCGAATCACAACATGATTTGAAGATTAATATAACATTTAATTATAATTTAATATATGTTATACCGTCCGTCAAAACATGTTATAATTCGTGTCGAAATCCGTGCACTTTAAAACAAAGTATCCTGAAAAAATCAAAAGGGATATATAATTTTGGCCTGTACTGTACTTTATGTAAAATTATATTAAATTAAAAAATAAAATATCTCGTGAAATATTCATTTTTGACCTGATGTGATGACCTGATATGTTTTTATGCAGAATATTGCGAGGAATTGATTGATGTAAAAAAATTAGGGTGGTTTTATTAAAAAAAACCTAAATAAATCTTTAAATGATCTTGAGAAATGTCAAAGGCAATTATTCTTGTTCAGGATACTATAGGTCTCCCTTAGAACCTCTGCTTATTATCTTTTTCCTTTTTCTAAAATCCCGTCATATATATAATAATATATTTATTTTCTTATATTATCTGTGTCGAAACTTCAGAGTCGAAGTGGCGTAGTTTTCAACTTGAAAGCAAACTAAAAAAAACTAGTTAAATCTGTCCCACAATCTAATTATCTGAATCTATATTTTCATGCACAGTGAGAATTTCATGTAGTAAACAGAAATATGTTTTATCGTTTTTTTTTTAAATTATTACTGCACGTTATAAAATACACGATTTAGAAGAAAATATTCGACATTATATAAATGTAAATGAAATTAGAAGTTTTTAAAGAAAAAGAAAGATGCACAATATACATACATATGTTAAAGATTAAATAATGTTACTAATTTGAAAAATTAATAAAAATTAATATTTCGAAGAAATATTTACAAAAATAATTTATTGTCCCAGATTAGTTCGCGATCCTATTTCCTATTATAGATAACGCGCAACAAAATCCGAAATAGAATCTTATTTTAAGTATAATATAGAAGATTTGAAGAATTATGAAAATTTTGCAGCAAATTGTGCAAGCATATACAAAATATATATTATAATACACATATGTATACATTATAAATAAAAAAATATTTTTTTAGTAATATAACGTTTGTACACGGTTTTCTTTGTAATATTAACATCTACAATTATTAATACAACTTTGTACCAGTAGGGCTGTCATGATAAGTCAGTGACTTTTACAAGAAAAGACACTAAAATCGAAGTCTAATTTTATTTCTAATATTTACCATCTTATTACAAATATACACACTAAGTTTCAAGTAGATTGTTAAATAAAAATTTGTTGACAGCGTTCTAAAGCGGATAAGTTTGTGTTTTATAGTAAAATGGAAAAAGTGAATTCCGTGTGTTAATAAAATATTATGTTCTATTATTATAATATAAATTACATTAAATTATGCCTTTGAAAATTTTGTAATACAATTTTACATAATAAACGAGATTCAAATGTTTTAAAAAATTTAAGCGGTTTTTCGTCTGGTTTTAGTTAAAATCTTTGAAATAATGTAAAAGTGTATTATATTATAATATTAACTGCAACTTCATCTGTCATCTCTAATTATTTTTTCAGATCCTCATTAACAGAGCACATAAAGTAAATATGTTTTTCTTCATAATTTATATGTATATTTTTTTACAAAAGGTTTTTATATAATTATTTTATATAATATTTTATATAAATATTTTTAAGTTCTCATGTCTGTACGATCGAAATGGTAATGACATGAGTACGGTTTTTAACAATAGTAATAATAAAATATATTAATTTGTATATTTTTATAGGAACTGTCATTTATGATATACATATAGTATGTATATCATAAATGATATTGTTTGACAATTGCCCTGGTAGAAATTTTGATTGGGCGCTTGCATGGCAATGACAAGCGTGCCATACTGCCATTTCAGGAGCTGGCATGGTACGCTGGTAAGCGCCATGCCTCGAATCGTCACGTTTTGCCCGCTAGTGCCACAACTTTGGAAATATTTGGTATCCTGGCATGGCACTAACATGGTGCCAGTAAGGTACTACATAGTATAGACATGGAACTAGCGAGTTATTGATGTGGCATATGCATGAAAAATATATGATAAATTAAATAAATTTAGTTTCAGGATTTTAAGGTGTCACCCTTTCGAAAAAATACTATTGAACTATATTCGATTTTTGAAAAAAAAGTTATTGATTTTCAATAATATGTAATAGATTTTACATCATATATATTTTTCATTAATCATTATTATCTTATCTACATATCTAATATTAATTATAAAAGGTATAATAAAATAAAGTATAAATATTTTTTTATATATATATTTAAAATTTATATTTCAGAAAATATAAATATTATAGAACTCGTCTTATTAATTTTACATGTTGAACTTTAACTAAACTATAATTGTACAGTAAAATGACTTGTAGCCCGTGAGCTTTAGGCCATGTTTTTTAATTCATTGATGGATCAAGCGCATTATGCGCAAATCTGCACGTGTAGCATTTGCGCATCATGCGCTTGATCCATCAATGAAATAAAAAACATGGCCTTACTTAACTCGCTTACAATAGTATTACTACGAAGATATTTGTACTTCATCTTTGGTATTCATTGATGACTTGGATGACTTGACAGGTTTACGTTGGTCTATAACATAATATAATATTAAATCCTAAACTTTTCAACAATTTTATTTTTTTTAATGAAAGAAATTTTATAAAGTCCACATTGATTAGATGCTAGCTTGATCCAACAGAATCTACATCTATCTGTTGGATTGTATCTAATCTGAAAGCACCTTAATGCAGTTAAAAATTTAACTAAAATAAATATTAATATTGTACATTTTAAAATATAATCATATCTGACTGACTACAAGATTTTTTTGTAAACATAGGAGTTCTACTAAAAATTTCTTTAATTTCTTCCGCACTTTTTTTAAATCTTTTGTTGATAAATTGCTTGTGCTTTCTTAATTTTTAGTTCGTCATCTTCCGAATCCTGTGAAAAAGCAGTCTCCTTTTGATCAAGAAGCATTAAGCGATCAACAGCATCTGAATATGTTTCTGAAATAAGATTATTGTTTTATTAAATTTATCATAATTAATTTCGAATAAATAAGCTTACATTGTTTAATCAATCCGTAAGAAAAATTTTTAACTGCATCAAGGTGCTTCCAGATCAGATACAATCCAACAGATTGATGAACGTTCTGTTGGATGAAGCTAGTCTGTGAGCATCTAATCAATTTGGACTTTATTAAATTTCTTTTATTTAAAAAATATAAAATTGTATATAATACATACTTGCTTGACCAACAATGTCAACACTGAACAGTGGCCATGACTCTGGTGCTTCCACTTCGTTTTTAACCAAATCATGGAGATTATTTATCCCTTCTGTTGTATATGGAGGTGGAAGAAATGGAACTTTCAATCGTTTAGTGTTTTTATCCCAATTAATTCAAGTTGAAGGAACGATATCAATCTCTTTTGTGGAACCTTTTCTGCGCATTTAATAAACCTCACAATTTTGAATCAATGAACTATTTGTTCATCATTATCGCTGTCAGACATCTGTAAATATATTATATGTATGTATCTTTATGCAGGGTTGGGAAGTAACGAGTTACTTGTAACAAAGTTACAGCTACAATTACTTTTTTTTTGGTAACTATAACTTAACTTCGTTACTTTTCTCCATCTGTAACTGTAACTGTAACTTAGTTACATTTTTTTAGTAACTAGTAACTATTTTAATAGTTACTTTATTAGTTACTTTTTTTGGAAACATGCGCTAAAAGTATTGTTTAAGTATGGTAGCCGTTATATTATTAAATTAAATTTTGATAACAGTAGCATATGGATCTTCATATGATTTAATCTTTTACCTAAAATTTTCATTTTGTGTACATAAAATAATATAACACATAATTAAGATCGACCAATCACAGTCAAATATTAAAAAAAAATTCTTAAAGGTAATAATTGATCGATTTGCTTGCGACTTTGCGATTACCATTTAGTAACTTACTATTACTATTTTTACTGTTGTATATAAAGATCATTCATACATTGATGTTAATTGCAAAGTCGCAAGCAAATCGATCAATATTACATTCAAGAATTTTTTTAAATACTTGACTGTAATTGTGCATAAAATGTAAGCTTCTTATATTTAAAACAATGTATAATTATTTTTAAAAAGTAACTAAAAAGTAACGACTCGTTACTTTTAGAGTAACTGTAACGAGTTATTTTTTAAAATCGGTAACTTGTAACTGTAACTAGTTACTTTTTCAATGAAATAACTGTAACTGTAACTAGTTACTTTTACAAAGTAACTTTCCCAACCCTGTCTTTATGTATAGATGCTGAAGTTAAGTATCATATACTTCAGGACTATTATTTTATTCAATTTTGAGATTAAATAAATAATGGTAATCTTTATTTATATGCAAAGAATATAATTATGTACACACACACACACACACACACACACACACAAACACACACACATATAATTATCTTTTTACATAAATAATTAGCATTGTTCGCTTAACCTTACAATTGAATAAAGGAATAGTCCTGAATATATGTAATATGTAATATATATATTGTGCGTTTGTGCATGCGTGTGTATGCGCGCGTGCGCGCTAATTCATAATTAACATAATTAATACTTACAATTGCAATTTTATCCCGAATGTGGTAATATTGACAAAAAAAATGCAAGCTTGCAAAGGAAAGGATCCGGAACCACTAAAGAACAAAGGATATGCGTACACTATTCGCTAGTCGGTACACGTGGTCGGTCAGTGAAATATCCGAATGATCAGTGAAAGCACAAAAATAATGTCCAAACTGTTTAAACATGTTTACGGACACAACAACAGACTTTAGGATGACTAATAATTTCCATCCATGATTATCGTTCACCACTGTTAATAACTTTTTAGATATTTAACACGTACTCCACGTGCAGTAATATAAACACGCGGACCACTGACCATACTCAATGCGCAGAACTGTGCGCATTATGGCCGCATTTCGTTTCATGTATATGAGCGCATTTTCTGTAGTAAACGTGACGTGTACTATAGATAAATGCGCGCATATGCGTAACACGGAACGCACCTTATATGTACAAGACTCGCGCTTGTGTGCGATGTGTGCGTACTGCGTAAGGCCGGGTCTACAATAACAGTTTTAAGATTTAAGACTTAAGAAATTAACTAATCACAATTGAATTTAGAGAAGAATAACGAATATGATTGGCCAATTTCTTAAATTTTAAGTCTTAAAACTCTCATTGTAGACCCGGGCTAACAGTACTGTTCACTGCTGACAATGAGTCGGGGCTGGAACCCGGGACCACATGCTATATATTATTGTAGAAATTTTAGTGAGTGTTTATAGATGTAATTACAAACCTGTAAATCGACAACAAATATCACGTAATTATTTTTTTTTCTCTAAGAATTTTCTCTTAGAATTTATCTTTAAAATTATGATAATCATGGTACAATATGGTATAAAAAAATTTTGAGAATTTTTCTGATTAATATTTATTACATCAAAAATAATATCTATTACGATAAAATATAAAATGTTTGATAAATTTTACTGTTAGCGCGCTATAAGTGTTAGCACTAACCTTTTTACCTCGTCGCTGACTGGATTCGCGGTCCTCAGATTTATGCCAGATGGATGGATCTCGTTCAATTTATTATAATTTAGTCAGGATGTGTGTGAGGATATATATATGTATATTATGTTCCAGTATAATGTATTTATTTGCGATCCGATGTGTATATATATATATATATATACTGTAGAGTCGATACAGACGCCGGAACTGCTGGTAACGCCGCCAGAATAAGTACTTTCTCAGATTTATGACTGTGTCAAAACTGTGTCAAAACTGTGTCAAAACTGTGTCAAACTGTATCGCTCGCTCAAATATCCTCACCTTTATACTCGCTTGTCTAAAATATTCCCACCCCAAAGTACCGGACCAATCGGAGCAATTTTACATAAAATCGTTCGGTGCTCGCGAAAACAATAATTCTTACGAACGAGAGAGATTAGGTTGACGGTCGCACAAATAAATAAAAATATAACGCATAATAAAACTAAACCGTCTAAGGACAAGTAAAACGAAAATATAAATAAAATAGATTAACATCTCTCTCGCTTTCCTTTCTCTTATACATACGGCAATAAAGTTAAAATATATAAAAATGCTTACATTACTAACTCTACTGTATACTTAAATTACTAAACTGGATGGTTAAATTAATCAAACATATTTTATATTTTATTGTGATAGATATTTTTATTATGCTAAATATTAATCAGAAATTCTCATAAAATTCTTTCCATTACCATATTGTCCCACGATTACTATGATTTTTAGGGAAAATTTCAAAAGAAAATGCTTTCTTTTATTTTGCTTTCTTTTAAATTGTATTTATAATTTTGCATATAATTATAATTATACATATAAAATATATGTACATTTAATGCAAAAGAGAAATTACAAATATTTTTTCTCTGTTTATTTCATCGAAAACTGATAATTCTTACATCATCTGAAATATGCATTAAATTATGGACATTTAAGACTACAAATTGTGGACCATAAAGTTTTTCTGCTAGAACAATAAACTTGGTAAGTAATTCTTCTATATAATTTGTATATTCAACTGCATTTTCCATCGATAACATTCGACAAGCTACATGAAGTAATAAAAAATGTTAATAACAAGATAAAATGATAATCCATGGCTTTAAATCTAGCATGGTGCTCAATACCTCTAATCTTTCGATGGAATTCGTCGGGCTGTTGAAATCTTATTTTCTCCATTTGGCTTGATAATATTCTCTTCTGACTGCTACTAAGATGTGTATTAAAATCAGATAACATCCAAGCATCAATTAAACGTTTCATGACTCCTAGATAACACAAATGCATCAAGTCGAGAAGAAAATCATTGACCATGTTCACTGATGGCTGTATGTATATTAAAGGTGATGCTGCTGTATGATGTTCCACATGTGAAAAATTTCGAAAACTTTCATCGGTTCTTTTGGAAGAATTAATGTCTAAATATGTGGCAATTTTATGATGAGTTTGACGTTCTACCAGACATTGTTCGCAACCATATTTTGCGTTGTGACCCTTAATACATTTAAGGTATGCTCTGGCAGGTGTGTCACAGATAAAACACTTTATATTTATACTATAATATTTGTTATTAATAATTATGCCTCTATTTTGCAGGATATTGACCTCAGCAATGAAATCCTTCAAAAATAAATTGACTGATTTTGGTTTGCTATTTCCCACATAAGCAGCAGCTACGAAAGGCTTATAAATATCCCGCTTGAAGTGTATTTTAATTAGAATAGGCCAATAGATTTTATACTCGATTTAAATAATTTTATTCTATCAATATTAACTTGTAATTCGATAGTACTATTCCTAGCAAACACCAATATATAATTGTTACATTGCTATAATAAAACGGAATATAACGAGTATAGACTTCCTGATTTACTGGTCAAGAGAGATATCTTGATTAAATCTTCATGATGAAATGTTGTTAATCATTAAATTGAGATCTAAATAAACAATATCTAATTATTCATTATAATCTGCCAAGTAAAATGCACTACACACTCACTCAAACAAAATGGTGATTATTTTATAGAAGTTTCAAGTATCAGATCCGACATCTTTTTAAATGTTTTTAGTGAAGACAAAACAAAACGTCCAACCGTCACAACTCTCAGATATCAAATGAGATAGTAACTCGGTGTTTCACCTTTTTATATCAAGGTTTGTTTTTAAACCCTGATAATTTTGGCAGAGACTCTATAATGTTATTATATATATCAGGCAAATATTCAGTATCCTTTTGTAGATTCAATCCATTGGATTGTCTTTTTATATATAACATTTCCGATATTAGTCTTTTGTTATAATACGGTTCTTTACCTAAAATTTTTACTTTATCCCAGTCAAAATCATGGGAGAACTCTATTCTATGATCAGTAACAACTGATTTATTAGAACAATTTCTGTTGATGTGTTTTTTATGTTCCATTATCCTAGTATTCAATTTTCTGCTAGTCTGACCCACATATGAGGCATCACAATTTTTACAGTTGATTTTATGTACTACATTAGTATTCGCTCCTTTAGATATTTTATTTTTATGTGTTTTTATAAACTTCTCTAATTTATTCATACTTACATAAGAGAGTCTAGTGTCAGCTTTTTTTGTGATACCTATCAATTGTTCAGTAATATTCGGTAAATAAGGTACAGTAAAAAACAAAGAAGAGTTATTTGACTGACTTAAACTGTTGTTTGGAATATTACTTCTAGTATAAATTAGAGTTTTTAGTCTATATTTAATTGTGTCAAATATGAATTTTACCGAATAATTATTATTGATTAGGATGTTAATAATCATTTCTATATTTTTTTGATGAAATAAAGGATGTGATAATAAAATTACTCTATCAATCAGACCGACAATTGTGCCTCTTTTTTGACATATAGGGTGTTGCAAAAGAAAATTCAAATACCTTCCAGAAAACGTAGGCTTTCTAAATCAATCGCAAATAATTTTATTATTTTTTGATATTAATTTGATGTCCAAGAAACTCAAACTATGGTTTTTTTCTTTTTCAACTGTGAATTGTATACGTGGGTGTAACAAATTAAAAGTATTTAACGTATGGTCAATATAATTGTTAGGTACCCATTTATATTCAATATTTATGGTTGAACTGTCGATAGATATAAATTTTCAATTATATCTTCGCGTTTATGATGCAACTTATTAACATACATAGATACTCTATTATTGTGCACAATTGGCTTCAAATTTTCTATTTTCGCGACTTTTTGCAAGTCAGAATAGCACCTTTGATAATAAAAAATAGCACTAAGAAAATTCCATAAATTGAATTCAGGCCATAATACATTGGAAAAATAGATACAAGTATTGGAGATCTAAAAAAGGATTTAAAATTAGTAATTAAAATTATTTTAATTAGTATATCTTCTTTAGAGTAAATAAAAAATGTTTATTAAACTGTATCTTCTTACTTGCCACAAGAGAAAGTCACTAAGTCGAACTTCTCCAGAAGTACGAATTAATAAATCTGGATTTGTAGATTTGTAAGTATATAAACTGTGAGAAATCAGGTCTTCATTTATATCTTCTAGTAAAATATCACCATGTTTTACACCTCTTAATATATCCTTAACTGCATGCGTAATTTCATCCCTTGCTACGCAAAGATATCAAAATATTGTGTAAATTCTTATTTAATGAAAAATATCATGAGTTTAAACATATACAGTCATCTTACATGAATAAGGAAAAGCAAGATTTAAAGTTATTTTATTATTGTTTTTAGTGGTAATCATCATTTTGGCCAATAATTTTTGCATTTCTTCTGAAAGTAAGGCCAAATTGCCAATTACACGTATACGTATTCCTTTTTCATCCCATTTATTCCTAAAAATGTTGCATTTTGTATTAATAGATCCATCAGATTATGTTGTAACTAGCTTTAATTCCGCACTTTAATTAGTTAGAAATCTGAAAACATTTTTTCACGATAATGGAATTTTCTCTAAAATCAAAGAAAAAATAAAAATTAAAAAACACATTGTAGCTTTTTCCGACAAATTTGCAACATTTTGGTACTAATTTCGAGAAAATCGGATTTCTAATTAATTAAAGCGCGGAATTAAAGCTAGTTACAACATAATCTGATAGATCTATTATTACAAAATGCAACATTATATATATACAGGGTGTTCGGCAACAGGTGGGCCAAAATGTAAGAAGTGATTCTACATGATAAAATAAGACGAAAATCAAGAATGACAAAATTGCGTTCGAGACTTCGTTTATTAATTATAAATATTTTACACTTCGCACTAAGGACGCCTGACGCACGGCAATCTGCTGATATCTGGCGTGCAAAAGGTACATCGGTGGAGTCGCCGTCAAAATACACTGTGACGCATAAGTACACAGATACTTACATCGTAACAATTGATGTACATTGTATAATATTTAGCGCGGAACAACAGTCTTTTTACAACATACAAAATTTTACACGAAACATAACATGTTATATTAACATTATAACAAATGTTCAAAGTATCCTCCATTCTGTTGTAGACAGAGCTCAATTCTTCTTTGGAAATTTTGTCTTACGCTTTGAAAGTCAGCCATCATGTTCTGTATTACATTTGATGTAAATTGAATCCTATGTTCTAATTCTTCCAGTGTTAACACAAGTGTGGAATATACTAAAGTTTTTAAATGTCCCCAAAAAAAGAAATCGAGGGGATTCAAATCTGGAGAACAAGCTGGCCAAGGGACAGGTCCTCCTCGACCAATCCAATTATTTCTAAAATTATTGTTTAAATATTCTCGCACATTTGCAGAATAATGTGGTGGTGCACCGTCATGCATAAACCACATGTCTCTGCGCACTTGTAGTGATACATTTTCTAAAAGTTCATGCAACCGAAATTGTAAAAACTCCATGTATGCTTGTCCTGTCAACCGATGAGGCAAAATAACAGTACCAATAATTTTGTCGCCAAGAATTCCTCCTCAAATATTTGTAGAAAATTGTCGCTGAGTATTTATTACTTTCAGCGCTCGTGGATTTTCATCAGCCCAAACGTGATCATTATGAAAATTAATTATGCCGTATCTATTGAAACTTGCCTCATCGGTGAATAATATTTTCGACGTAAAATCTGGATCCTCTGTAATTTTAGACGAGATCCACGTACAAAAATTAATTCTTCTTTCAAAATCTCCTGCTTCCAATTCTTGTACCCGTTGATAGTGATATGGATGTAGTTGTTACTCTTTTAAAATTTGCCATACAGTAGCATTACTTATTCCTTCTATTGCTGCAATTTTCCTCGTATTTGAGCAAGGATTTTCTTCAATGTACTGTAACACTCTTTCTTCTAAGTCCACATCACGATGATGATGTTTACCGGATCTTTTAGCTTTTAACATTCCGGTATCTCGCAATCTTTGATGAAGCCTTGTGAATGTTTTCCTATTTGGTATATTTCTATCTGGATATTTTTCTTCATAAATACGTCTGGCTTCGGTGGCATTACCATTTGCTTGACCATAACAAAAATGCATATCTGTAAGTTCAAGTAAAGTATAATTCATTTTATAAAATATTGAAAAAACACAAGTCAGTATAAAAATTACTATAGCACACTTTTACAGACTACAAACTAAAAAAAGGCTACCGCCGCCGTCGTCAACTGCCGTATTTCTCGTTTGTTTTAATAACAATTCTTTTGTCGTTGCGAACAATGCGTACAGCAAGTATTTTAGTTTATGAAAGTGTGCTGTAATAATTTTCATACTAACTTGTGCATTGTTCGTACATTCTTCGTTATCTTGAAAAGTTATATTTTTCATGAACTTAAAAATATGCATTTTTTTTCATGAACTTAAAAATATGCATTTTTTATACGTTCAAATAAATAATACTACCGAAAATAGACGTATTTATGAAAAAAAACATATCCTGATAAAAATAAATATTCTCAAAGCGTCATTAAAGATTGCAGGATACCAAAATGATAAAAGCAGATCCGGTGGACATAATCAATGTGACTCGGACATAAAAGATAGAATTGCAGCAATAGAACGAATCAGGAATAATACTGTGTAGCATATTTTAAAAAAGCACTGATAGAAATAAATTCATTGCGACATTTTTCTATAAATATTTGGCCAGGAACTCGTGGCGATAAAATTATCTTCGCGGCGGGTCAGATTTAAGTGTTCTTTTTTTCTTTTAGGAACATTTAAAAACTATGTCTCATGCAGTTAACTGGATAAATACTGGAAAAATAACAAGAAATTTAATTTGCATCAAGTGTATTACAGAACATGATGATTGACTTTCAAAACGAAAGATAGCACTTTCACAGAAGAATCGTGGTCTGTCTACGACAGAATAAAAAAAGTTATACTGTTAATGTTATTATGATTCGTGTAAAATTTTTTGTGGATAAATCTTGTAGACGGGATAATCGCGATGTATGTTGTGAAAGGAATGTTGTTCTAAGCTAAATATTGCAAAATATACATCAACTGTTACGAGGTAAGTTTTTGTATACTTATGCGTCACAGTGTATTTTGACGGCAACTCTACCGATGTACCTTACGTACGCCAGATATCGGCAGATTACCGTGCGTCAGGCGCTCTTAATGCGAAGTTTAAAATATTCATAATTAATGAACGAAGTCTCGGACGCAATTTTGTCATTCTTCATTTTCGTCTTATTTTATCATGTAGAATCACTTCTTACATTTTGGCCCACCTGTTGCCGAACACCCTGTATATAATGTTGCATTTTGTATATATATATATATATATATACATATATAGATAGATAGGTAGATAGATATGTATATGACCAATTTAAAATTTTGTATATACTTCTCTTCTAACATAAGCTTAAACTTGTATCTGGCTAATTTCATAAATCCATTAACTTCATTTTTACTGCGATTGAAGTTATTTATACTAAAAGTATATGCTGTGATTTCTGTAATACCCAAGTTCGTGCACCAATCAATTACTTCTATCAGTGTATCATATTTATAAATGAAACATAACGTATATGTACATGATATAAGAGAATAAAAAAGATTAATATATAAATACAAACTCTTTTCAAAGACACATACCCTTTTTTATTTCCATCCATTTTGGCCATATTACGTTTTTTTGCATAACGTCGATTACCATCCATCATTATTGCCACATGTTTAGGTATTTGACCAGTTTTTATAATCTTTAAAGCTAATAATTGAAACCAATACAAAATATAACTCCATATCCACGACATTTTATTTTTTCACGTAGAAATGTGTGAAAATATTTAAACAATTTTTTCCTGTCAATTACACTTTTGCCAGACTTGATATTGAGCAAGTAAACACTTTTGCTAGACTTGCTGCTATTGCTAGAAAGAAAAGACGAACATAAATATATAAGATATTGTATAATAAGATAATTAGTAGCATAATTAGTAATAAGATAATTAGTAGCTTTAAATAAATGTGACAAATATTTAAATTGACATTAAATATATATATTTTAAATAAAAGAAATAAACTGAGATTGTTACAAAAATTTTTAGCCGAAGCTCACGGGCGATGGCAAACCAGTACGACCGTCCTTTATCAATGTTTACCTGTGTGTGTGTGTGTGTGTGTGTTCACAAGAATCTTCCGATTCAAGCAAAAATAGTTAATTCAAAGATTAAAGCAAAAGAACTCGGAACACAATCAAAACACGAACTCTCTCTTTAGCTTTTTCCAATTAAGTGTGTCACATTTGTATCGGTGTTCGGTCGGCTGCCGAATTTGTTGCTGGTGGGGATGAGCTTCCTGGTGGGAGCAAATTATAAAATTCCGATGGTGTAAAGACGATAATCTCTAAAAACTCACCTTTAAAAAAAGGTAAAAAAAGGCGACCAGTTAAGGGCACGCCATTAACAAAAATTATCCATTGCAAACCCATGTAGAATCCTATCCTATTGCAAACCCATGTAGAATCCTATGAAAAATTAATCATTGCAAACCCATGTAGAATCCTAGGCAAAATTAACCATTGCAAACCCATGTAGAATCGTACCCATTGCAAACCTATGTAGAATCCTATGAAAAATTAACCATTGCAAACTCATGTAGAATCCTATGAAAAATTAACCATTGCAAACCCATGTAGAATTGTATTAAAAATTATCCATTGCAAACTTATGTAGAATCCTACATTGCAAACCCATGTACAATAGAATTGTATGAAAAATTATCGATTATAAACCCATGTACAATCGTAACAAAAGTAATGAAATAAAAAAAAAATTGCGCCAAGTGAAAGTAGAAACTTGTACCAGTGGAAAATTAAAGTTGCAGACATATATAGAGTCGTATAATGAATCAGTAAAAATTTAAATTTGCAAATGTAGAATCGTACCATAAAAAAACTTATCTTTTAAAAAAAAAGATAAACAAGATGCCAAGTCCATGCGCCATGTGAAAAAGAAATAAAAAAATTTTAGTTAAAAAAACTGGGCGCGCTGCTAAGTTTCAAAATTACAATGCACCTTAAAGTAACATTAATTAATTTAAACACAAAACATATTTTAACTGTAATGAGTTTAAAAGTAACAATTTAATTTTAATATTGTTAGAATATTATTTAGCAGCGCTCCCAGTTTTTTTAACTAAAATTTTTTTATTTCTTTTTCACATGGCGCATGGACTTGGCATCTTGTTTATCTTTTTTTTTAAAAGATAAGTTTTTTTATGGTACGATTCTACATTTGCAAATTTAAATTTTTACTGATTCATTATACGACTCTATATATGTCTGCAACTTTAATTTTCCACTGGTACAAGTTTCTACTTTCACTTGGCGCAATTTTTTTTTATTTCATTACTTTTGTTACGATTGTACATGGGTTTATAATCGATAATTTTTCATACAATTCTATTGTACATGGGTTTGCAATGTAGGATTCTACATAAGTTTGCAATGGATAATTTTTAATACAATTCTACATGGGTTTGCAATGGTTAATTTTTCATAGGATTCTACATGAGTTTGCAATAGTTAATTTTTCATAGGATTCTACATAGGTTTGCAATGGGTACGATTCTACATGGGTTTGCAATGGTTAATTTTGCCTAGGATTCTACATGGGTTTGCAATGATTAATTTTTCATAGGATTCTACATGGGTTTGCAATAGGATAGGATTCTACATGGGTTTGCAATGGATAATTTTTGTTAATGGCGTGCCCTTAACTGGTCGCCTTTTTTTACCTTTTTTTAAAGGTGAGTTTTTAGAGATTATATCATTCATTTTTGTATATTTTTATGACCGGAATAGAACAATTATTAAACATGTTTATCTAAACTTCTTTGCTTAAAATGATGTGTACAATCATATCCTAGAATCCTGATCATTCCTCCTAAAGCACCCTATTTATATAAATTTACCCATATGTGTGTGTGTGTGTGTGTGTGTGTACTAATGTCGAGCATTTTTTATACATTTTCTATTAAATTTAGATAAAAGTTGCAGGATTTCGAAAAAGAAAAAGTTGACACAGACTTTTTCATAAACGGCGATTTTCAAGGTTATTTAAAGGTCACTTATATTTTCAAAATAGAATTACCTTAATTTTTCTCATATAAATCGATTCCTCGCAATATTTACTATAAAAAGTTGTAAAGGTATAATTTTTATGTATCTACATAATCTTACATAAACTTCGAAATATTACAAATATTTTATTTTATGAAATATTTCAGTTTATGTAAAATTATGTTAACTATCTTTTAAATTATTCACTTTTAGCCATCTTACCCTTACAACCTTTTATAGTGAATATTGCAACAAATTGGTTTATATATATAATATATATATAACATCAGTTATTATTAATTAATGTTTACATTTATTTTTAGATTTACTAGAGCTCAAATGCTCCACATTTTTTGCAAAAACTGTTTATTCTACAGATTTCAAATATGCTTTTAAATGATGATTGAATATTTCCTTTTTTTAATTATTTTTATTATTATTTTTCAATCTCAATCAACTTTTATAACTTTATGCCAGCACGATACAAATACATGTGTCTTTATTTTTTTTATTATTTTCATTATTATTTTTCAATCTCAATCAACTTCTATAACCTTATGCCAGCAGGATACAAATACATGTATGTCTTTATTATTGTATCAACTCTTGTCTTTTCCATGTAACCATGTCTTCATAGTTTGAATTATCCCTTCATCTTCTCAATCTTTCGCAGAGATTTAATTAATTAAATACACTTCACACGAAATAATGTTTGCTAGAAGATATACAGCAAACGATAACTGTAAAAACATGATTACGTGGAAAGAACAAGAGTTGGTACAGTAAAGGCAAGTAAGTAAGTACATGTAATGTATCGTATTGGCATAACGCTATATCCGCGGAGCAGATAATGTGGCTGTAGAGGTAGTCTGCAGTGCAGCTAATGTGGACGTAGATGTTGATTGAGATAATTGTCTAATATAAAATAGAATTTAAAAATTTAGTTTAAAAAGCTGTTGCATATATAAATAAAGTTTATTTTTTCTAAATTTGGAATATGTTTAATTAATTAATTTTTTAAGTCTATGTTTAATAAATTTTTGAAGTCTGTATTCAATAATTTTATTCATTTGATAAATACATGTATGTCTTTATTTTGATATGTTTAATATAATTAGAAATTCATTATTAATTAGATATGTAAACTATAAATTCATATATAATATTTGAAAATATATGTGAATATTTAAATTTTTATCTTCTCCTTCCTCTCCTTCAATCTCTTTAATATCAATATGTGTATGTGTGTACACGCGCGCACATTTGTACGTATTTATTTAATTATTGGATAGTTGAGAGTACTTAATTGATAAAAAATTATGACAATAATAATCCTTGTTTTTTTTTTCTTATTATTTACTCAGATTTTTTTGTTTATCTTATAAGATAAACATTTTAGAGATTGAATATTTCAAGTAAACTAATTGTAAGTAAATTTCACATTAATGCATATAGATGTTTAATCATGAATGTACTAAATAAGTACACAAGACGAACAGTGAGTGAGTGAGTGAGAATGAGAGAGTGTGTGTGTGTGCGTGTGTGTGTGAGAAAGAGAGAGAGAGAGAGAGAGAGAGAGAGAGAGAGAGAGAGAGAGTTAGCCAACATAACCCTGCACGCTGCCGATCATGAATGTACTAAATAAGTACACAAGACGAACAGTGAGTGAGTGAGTGAGAATGAGAGAGTGTGTGTGTGTGTGCGTGTGCGTGTGAGAAAGAGAGAGAGAGAGAGAGAGAGAGAGAGAGAGAGAGAGAGAGAGAGTTAGCCAACATAACCCCGCACGCTGCCGATATGGCGGAGCGCCACTATCGCCATCTGTTGTAAAACGTGCGAGATGGACAAAATTACCACTACATGCATCTTGCATGTGTTGTGTACGTGTGATATATGTGTGCGCATGTGTTGTATACGTGTGAATACGTGTAGCACGATACTACTATGTATGCGTGGTCGATGATGATAATGATAATGATAATGATGATGATAATGATGACGGGGACGTTTCTTAATAGAAATTTTTCATATTTCGACTTTGCATTTATATATCTCTGCTTACAAATCACGTAGAGCAGAAATAAAGACACTTTTATTATATAATTCGAACTCAATCTATCGATTAAGTCTAGTATAAACTCGATTGCTTCAGCCATTATTGAGGATTCAAAATATCATAAAGACTCAAATGTCCGACTCGCGTTAAGATACACGGTGTCTCCGCTACGCCCTTAACTGGTCGCGAGACACTACCGTGTCTCTTGATGTCAGCATCTCACAAATAAACGTCAGATTTTTTTGCATCCAGCATAATTCTACAGTTTTTGATAGGTTTTAATAATAGTTCCATCGAATTAACTATTAATATATAGTAATTAAAGAGTAACAAATGGGCAAAGAGCACGTACACGATCTTAGTGTAAAATTGTAATAAAGTAATAACAGCAATCAATTGTCGAACGTTTCGGTTATTATTTAACCATCTTCAGTGACAAACTTATTTAGAATAGAAGTGATATCAGTCAAAAAACAACGATCTATCTCGACATATCAAACGGGATCAATCCGTTCATTCCGTTTGATATGTCGAGACAAACAGTGACAAACTTTAGAATAGCAGTGATATCAGTCAAAAAACAACGATCTATCTCGACATATCAAACGGAATGAACAGATTGATTCCGTTTGATATGTCGAGATAGATCGTTGTTTTTTGACTGATATCACTGCTATTCTAAAGTTTGTCACTGAAGATGGTTAAATAATAACCGAAACGTTTGACAATTATATTGATTGCTGTTATTACTTTATTACAACTTTACACTAAGATCGTGTACGTGCTCTTTGCCCATTTGTTACTCTTTAATTATTATTTACTGAGCCAAAACTAGTCAAAAGCGTATTAATATACATATAGATTTGAACAAATAAGATGCCAACTTCCAAAAACACCTGATAGCATCTCATCATATTTCAAATATTTGATCACAAAGCAGTAATATTCTGTAGAGTTTTATTGCTTACACATATTCCGTCAATAGTTCTGTCGATTAAACTCGATAGAAAATAATTTGTCATTATATAAAATGAATTTAGGACTTCCGTTTTCGGTGCAGAAGTAGTGTACGTGGAGTGTGAGTGCAAAGAGTTGAGGGTGTAGAGTACAGAGAAAGTGGAGAGAATAGTTTGAGGAGGAAGAGGGAGAAAAGTGAGAGGGTGAGAGTAGAGTGTGAAAGATAATAGTTCGACGGAGAACGTAGGAAGAAGAGAAATAGGAAGTTGGATGACAGCTGATTGTGGGCAGAGAGTATAGAACATATAGAAAAAAAGCGGAGTGCAGAAAAATAGAGAACAGGCACTAGGGAAGCTTCCCGATTCAGCGACTTTCGGATCTATATTTTTCTCTCGCATTTATTTCCTTATGGGGGGAACAGGGGATGTATGGAATTAAATCTCTTGTAGAGATTATTCCAATTTTAAATCTTGGCCGTGACCAAGTAAAATTTGGTGCCTTGTGCACAGGTATTTAATTCTAACGAAAAAAATTTAATTTTTGTTGAAAAACGCATTCATCCTTTCGTTTACGGTTGCCCCGGGGTTTTACCTTGTTGTTCCGAAACCCCATACATTTACCTTCCGGTTTTTTGGGAGGGAATTTTAATTTGTTTCCTTCCCAAAACTTCCCGATTTTGATAAAGTCCCCCATTTAATTTCGCGGACCCCCTTTGCTCCAATATTTGTCAGAAAAAAATTGGCGGCGAAATTTCCCAAGAAAATAACCACAAGGGTAGAAAACTTTGCAAAAAAACCATTCCTTTGGGTTTGGGGGGGTTCTCCCCGGCTAACAATTTTCCCCGGGAACCGTTTTGGAAAACGTTTGGTAATTTGAATCAAAAACCCGGTCCAACCCATTGGACCGGGGGGCGGAAAGAATCCCTCCAACAGAGGAAATTTTTTCCCCGTAAAAAGCCCACCGGGGAAAGGGAAAAACCCAAAAAAGGGGAAAAATTGAATTTTGGGAAAATTTCCGGTTTTTTTTGAAAAAGAGCCGCGGTTTTGGGCCCCCGGGTTTTTGGGAAAAAATCTTTTTAAAAAAACCAAAACAAGTCCATGGGCTTTTAAAGGAAAGAGGCGGAAGGGAAAAAGGAAAAGGATATTTTTTTTGTGGCGCAAAAACAGGGGGGATTTTTTAATTTAAAAATTTAAATTACCCGATTTTAAACCAATCGGGCGCGCCAAAAAAATTTTTTTGGGGAGCCCCTGGGTTGCAAAACTTTAAGAACAATAAAGCCCCAACGTATTTTTGGGGAGTTTAAAACGTCAACCTGGCCCCTTTGGGAAAGGCCGCCCGGAAGGGGTTTCGCCTCTTACAAATTTCCGAGGAAGCGAGGAAAAAAAAAAGGTTAAAAAAGGCCCAAGGGAACCCAAATGTAATTTTTCCCTCCAAAACGGGCAAAAACGTTTTTAATTTCCAATTTTTAAAGTGTTTTACCAAAATTTAAATTCCCGGAAATTGAACCGGAAATTTTAACCCGGACGACATATTCCTGGGATTTCTTGGGGGGCGTTTTCCCGGGGGGAAAATCGGGGAAAAATTTTTGGACAGTTTTGGCCCTTTTCCACCCCGGGGAAATTTTTTTCCGTATTTTAAATTTTTCCAAAATTTGGAATTTGATCAAACCCTTTTTAAAGATTAGAGTTTGGGAAAAAAATTTCCTTTCCAAGGGGTTTTCTTCTCCTTTCCTTCCAGAAACCCTTCCAAACCCCCGGCAAAAATTTAAAACCGGTTTTTAAAAAATGGGGTTAAAACATAACCATTGATGGGAAAGGGGTACTTTCCCTCCGCGACCCCTTTCCGCCCAAATTTTGGGTGTCCGGCACGGTTTCCCCTAAAAAGGGATTTTTTTTGGGAACCAACCCAAAAATATTTTCCTGTAAACTTCCCTTCGAAAAAATTTTCTACGGCAAAAGCGGAAAACGACCCCTTGGATCCGTAAAAGTTTGCAAGGGAATAAATTTTTTAAACTGCATTTTTTCCTTAAACCACATAAGGGCTTTAATGAAAAGGGGGGAAAAAGATTCCTCTCCCCGGAAATTAAAAACCCAAAAGGAAAAAGGGGGGAAAAATAGTGGCTTTCGAAAAACCTTTAGCCTTCCCCAAAAACCTTGGTGTTTTCGGGACCCCCAAATCTTACTGAAAAACCTAAAAAAATTGGGTTAAAAAATGGATTTTAAATTTATTCCCGGGTTCCCTTTGCGACCTCCTTTTTAAATAAACATTTTTTTAATACTTTTCCTCTTTTTTTCCCTTTCCCAGAACAAAACCTTTTCCTCCCCCCCATAATTTAAAAATTTTCACCAAGGTTTCCCAAGTTTTTTAAAAATCAAACCCCCGGCCAACTTTACCCCCCCCCTTTTTCCACCTTTAAAACCATATGCCCCCCCTTCCCCTACCCAAAAAAAAACCCCCTTTTTTAAAAACCCTTAAATTTAAAACCCCAACCCCACCCCCCCCCCAAACCCTTTTTATAAACCCCCCCGAAAAACCCCCCACCATCCCCCCCAGCAACCCCCCCAACCCCCCTTTCCCCCCAAACCCCCCCCCCCCCACAAAAAAAACCACCTCCAAATTTTCGTTTTTAAATTTTTTAAAACCACCCCCATTTTAACATCCCCAAATTTTCCCCAACCCACCAAAACCACCCTTCCCCATCCCCCCCTTAAAAACCCCCCCCCTACACCCCCCCCCAAACCCCCCCCCCCCCCACAAAAAAAATACCCCAACCCCCAACCCCCTTTTTAAAACCCCCCTTTTCCTTTTAACCCCCTCCAAACCAAAAAAAAACAAAAACCCTTAAAAAAAAAAACCCATTCCCATTAACCCAAAAAAAAAAAACCCATTTTTCCCTTTTTTTAAAAATTTTTTTTTAACCAAAACCCTATTACCCCAAAAAAAACCCACAAAAAACAACCCAAAAACCCTTTTTTAAACCCAATTCCCCCCCAAAACCCCCCCCCCAAATCCAAAAAACCCTTATAAACCCTCCCCTTTAAATAAACCCCCCCCCAAATTTTTCCCCAAAACCTTTTCTTTTTCAAAATTCCCAAACCCTTAAAAATCCCCCCCTCCAAAAAGTTTATTAATCCCCACCCCCAAAAACGCCTTTTTTTTAACCTCCAACACCAAAACCCCCAAACCCAAAAAAAAAAAAAACCCACCCACCCCCAATTTTACGCTTAAAACCCAACCCCCCCCAAAAACCCCCCCAACCCTTAAAACCCCACATTTTTTTTTCCCCCCCTTTTTCCAATTACCCCCCCTATTTTTTTCCCCCAGCCCCTACACCCCCCCCATTTAAACCCCCCCCGCCCCCCTCCCCCCCCTAAACCCCCCAAAACCCCCCCAAACCACCAAAAAACCCTTCCCAACCCAATCCCAATCGTTTTCCACCCCCAAAATTACCCCCCCAAAACCCCAACCAAATTTACCCGCCCCCCCCCTTAAACCCCAAAACCCCCCCCAACTTTCCCATACCCCCTACCCCCCCCTTTCAAAAATTTTTAATAACCCATTTCCCCCCATCCACCTCCCCACCCCCTACCCATTTTTTTTAAATCCAATTTCCCCAAAGGTTTGCCCCCAAACCAAACCAAAAATTTAAAAAAAAACCTTAAACCAACCCCCCCCCTTTTTTCCCCCCCCCAACCCAGAAAAAAACCCTAACCATACCCCCCCAAATTAAAACCAACTTTCCCCAAACCCCCCAAAAACCCCCCAAAAACCCCTACCCTTAAAAACCATCCCAACCCCCCCAAAGCACTAAAACCCCCCAAATACCCCCCAACCCCCTAAACCCAAAAGATCTTTTCCCCCCAAAAGGGCCCCCACCCAAAATTTACCCCAAAAAAACTTTTAAACCCTAAAACCAATCCTAAAAAACACCTTCCCCCCAACCCCCCAAAAACCCCCCCAACCTCCTTAAAACCCAACCCACCCCTAAACCCTACACCCTCAATTAAATTTCCCCATACCCCACCCCCCAAAAAACCCCCCCCACCATTTAAAACAAGTAAAAACCCCTTTATTAAAAAAACCGTTCAAAACCAAACCCCAAAGGGAACCGGGGGGGAGGGAAAAAGTGCCCGGCCCAAAAAATTTAAAAAGGGCAAAAAAAACCCCCCCAAAACCTACTTAAAAAACATTTAAAAAAACCGCTTTAAAAAAATTTTTAAAATTAATTTAAAAAGGGCCCCCCCAAATCCCGACCCCCCCCCCCCTTTTTAAATAAAACCCCAATTTTTTCCACCCCCCCCCCCAAAAACCCCCAACCAAATACCCCAAAAACCCCCCCCAAACCCCCCCAAACCAAAAAACCCCAAAACCAAAACAACCAAAAAACCCCAAAAATTTAAAACCCCCACTACTTTTAATTTTCTCTTTCCCCCCAATATTTTTTCTAAAAATTTCGATTTATTTTCTTCTCCTAATTTTTTAAAAAAATATTTCTCACGCAATTAAATATTTCAAAAAAAATTTTTCGATTTACCCCTACTCCTAATTTTAAAAAATGTTGTTATTTTATTTTCCGTTTATTGTCCTTTTTTTACGATCATCTCTCGTCAAACCATTTTTCCAACTGACGGTTCACTTTTTAATCCCCTGGTTTAAAACAGCTAAATTATACATGCCGAAACGTAATAAAACGTGCGGAGAAAAATGCGACGAGACGTAAAAACTTTTTTATATATTTTTTTTTTATATTTTTTTTTAAACGATTTATAATTTTTACTCATTTTTAAAAAGCTTTTTGGGGGGGAGCCTTAATATCAAAGACGCCCCGCTTATCTTTTTTTGTTTTTTTGAAAATTTTAGCTTATCTTATCTTGAAACCAGATTCCGTTTAATCTTGTTTTAAAAACAAAATCAGGTAACAAAATTCCCCTTACCCGGTAACCGAGCGGAAAAAGATAATTAAAATCTGCTGAAAAACCCCCCCTCTCCCGCGGGGAGGGTCACCCCCCCCCCGCCCCGATTTCCCCCCCCCCCCCGCCCTTTCCCCCAAATTGCCCCCGGGAAATTAAACCCCCCTAGTATAGTTTAGGGGGAAAAAGGTACATTTTTTTTGGAAAAAGTTTTTAGGGGAATGGATTGATGTTTTAAACCCCAAACGGGGAGGGAAGGGAAAAAGGATGGAAAAAGGGGAGAAAATTCCCCCAAAAAGGTCTTTATGGGGAGTCCCCGGAGAAAGTAGAAAAAAATAAAAAGGAAGAGGATAAAAACCCATGTTTCAGGGGAAAAAAAAGGAGATTGCAGGAAAGGAAAAAAGAGGAGTTAAAACCAGGAAAGGGGCTTTGTGGTAGGAAGAGTAAAGATGGGGAGGAAAAGGGAGGGGGGTGGGAGAAACCGTGGGAAAGGGAAAAAGGCTCAGGGAGAAAAAGAGGTGGACAAAAGGAAAGGGGGAAAGAATTTTACACGAAAATAAGTTTTTTAATCCCGGGGGAGGGGAAAAAGGAGGGGAAAAGATTTTGGGGGTGAGGAAAATGCAGGAGAGGAGAGGTTTAGGAAAATAAAAAAGTCGAAGCCCACTTAATCAATGCCGAAGGAAGAAAATTGCGGGAAATTTTTTTGGGAAAAGAGGATGGAGCAAATGAACGGAAAACCAAAGGGAGATAAAGAGGGGGTGGTCATTCCCGGGGGAAAAAAAACAGGGAATAGTTTAAATGTAATGGGAAAGAGGATGCGGAGAAAAGGGTTTAAAGGTTTAAAGGATAAGAGAAAAGGTGGTTCGGATCATCCCCCCATAGAAGTGGAGATAGAAGAAAGGCAGATAAGAGAGAAGAAAAACGCGAGGGGGAAATGAAAAAAGGTCGGGGGATATTTGGGGGAAAAAATTGGGGGAAATAGAAGGAAGAGGGGAAAAGAAATAGATGGAAAGGGGAAAAAAAAAGAAAGAGAAAATGAAGTCATTGGGAGTACAGAAGAGGATTGGAGGAAGGGGAAAAGGGAGAAAGGGGTGGGGGAAGGGGGAGTGTAGGAGGAAAAAAGGGCCGGAAGGGAGTTTGGGGAAAAATGGAGGAGAGAAGGGGAGGGGGGAATATAGGGAGGGGGTTTTGGTTGGGTTTGGGGAAGAAAAGGAAAAAACCTAAATTGGGAAAGGGGGGCAGTGGGGGTTTAAAAGGAAATGGGAGGTAGGGAAACTAGTAAAACGGGAGAGAGAAGATGGAAAGAAATAATGAAGAAATTGAATGAAGAGTGGAGAGAATATTTTATAAAACTCCTAGGAGGCCCGGAGGAAAAAGATAAAAAAGGGAGAAAAAGGAGGGGGGAAAACAAATAGGGGGAGGAGGAGGAAGAGGAAATAAAAAAGGAAAAAAATGGTAAAGGCCCAATAAAAATTGAAAGTGGGAAAAAAGCGACGGGGAAGATAAAAACCCAAATAAAGGTATGGAAGTAGGGACGGGGGAACGTAAAGGAAGGGATCGGGAATTTTTTTGAAACCCTTTTTTTTAAGGAGAAGGCTGGCCAAAAATTTTGGAAGGAGGGGTGATAGAAACCGATAAAAAAAAAAGGGGGTTTGGGAAAAGAGGGGAGGATTAAGGGGAAAATTTTTTGATGCCATCTTTGTAAAAGATTATCATAAACTAACGGAAAGATTGGGGAAGGGGGTTGGGGAAAAAGGGTTTTTTTCCGGGAAAAATAAAAGGGGGTTTTGGGAAAAAATGGGTAGATAAAACACTACGTTATAATTTAACCTTTAATTTAAAGGAAATTTGGGGAAAGAAAAAGGGAAGGTTGACAGAAATGTTTGTAGACTTAAAGGGCACATTTGATTCATTGGACAGGGAAATTTAATGGGGGCAATGGAAAAGAGGAAAAAGGGAAAATTAAAAAAAAGGGGAGAGGGGGGGAGAGGGAGACAACTTCCCGGGGATAAGATGGGGGAGGAAGGGGGAGAAAAATTTTTTGGATAGAGAAAGGGGGGTAAGGCAGGGTTTGCCCCCTTGAGTCCAATGCTTTTTAAAACTTTCTAAAGCGGATTTAGGGAAAAAAAGGGGGAAGGGCGAAAAGGGGAGGTGAGAAAGGAAAGAAAAGATATATACTTTGGGCGTCCCGCGGGAAATGGTGTTTTTTGGTAAAAGGGGGAAAGAAAACTGAGGATATGTAGAAAGATTAAAAAAATTTTTTGGATAAAAAAATTTGGGAAATTAAAACGCGAAAAAGACGAAATAATGGGGTTTTAGGAAAAAAGGGGGGAAGAGGAAAAAAAGAGAGGGGAGATGGAAAGGAGAGAAAATGGAGGAATTTAAGGGGAATTTCATATCGGGGGCCCCCGACTACGAGGAATGGAGGACAAGGGGGCGGGTAAAAGAAAAAATGAGGGAGCGGGAGTTTATGGGGAAATATGGGGAATAGGGAAAAGATTTTTGGGAAAAAGATTGGGGGGAGAAATTTGTTGTTTGAAAAATTTTTTTGGGGAAACAGTGATAGCTACGGGGTGGAAATATAGGGGGGGAAAGGAGAGAGAGGGAAGGGAAAAAAAATGGAGGAAAGGTATTTTTGAGATGGACATTAGGGTAAAAAGGAGGACACCAAAATAAAGGGTTTAGGGGGGAGCTGAGAAGAGAGAATTTTAAGGATAAACCGGAAGAGGGCGGGGAAATTTTTTGAGAAAAAATGGGGGAAGGGGGGAAAAGAAAATTGGCGAGGAAATGTTGGGGGGGAAAATGAGAGAAAGGACGAAAAAAAAAGGGTGGGACCCGGATTGGGAAAAAGGGAATAAAAAGGGAAAAGAATATTTTGGGAAAAAGAGGAGGAGGATAGAAGAGGGGGGAAGGAAAAAGAAAAGGGGAAGAGGAGGGTTTTTTTTTTTTGAGGAGCTAATAAAGAGTTTGGAAGACCCGGGGAGGAAGGGAAAGGAGATAATAAAAAGGTCAAATTTAAAAAAGGGTACAAGGGGTTTTAGGGGAAAAGGGATTTCCCAAAGAATATTTAAAAGGATTAGGGAGAAAGTAATGAAGGAGAGAGAAAATTTTTAATTAGGAAGTGAGATTTTAGAAAGCGGTTTGGGGAGGAGGTGGAGAGGGGGAAATGCGGGTTTTGGGTAGAAAAGGGGAAAGCCCAGGGGACAAAAATTGGGAGAGGTGTGGATTAAAGGGGAAAAAAAAGAGAGTTGGCGGGAAATTTGTGAGGGAGATTTAAGAGAGGGATTAATTACGAATTCTTTTCCCCCATAGCCCGGAAACCCAAATAAATTCCTGTTTTCCCAAAAAATTTTTGTTCAAACTCTGTTGCCATCCCCCCCCAAAATCATGGAATTCAAATAATTTTTTAAACCCATCGTTTTCTGGTCCCCGCGAAACGGCTCCGATCTTCCCCCTTTCGATGTACTAAATAAATCTTTTAATTAAATTTTTGTCGTGATCTTTTGTACCATTTTCGCGATTTCTTTAAAACGATGATCCTGAATTTGACGGAATTCGGATCTTTTTTAAACCGGGAAATAAATCTAAAAAACCCAAATTTTCTTTAGAGCGCATCATACATGCCCACCGTTTTTTCCGGCCAAAAAAACAATCCTTCTTGAAAAGCGAGGGGCCCCAGCGTCGTTTCTGGGGTTTGATCGCTTTATTGTAAGCATTACCGCGCTTTGGGGCAATTTGAAATGACGTGAAAATTAAAAAACCATATAAATAGGTGTGAAATCTTTTGGACGACTCTTACGATCCGAGCGGGTTCTATTTTGAAACTTTTAATCGAGATTGCCCATTCGTTTTTTCTGACTGTATACGGGGATAGACCCCATTTGGGCTTTTGGCCTTTTTTTGGTAAATATCCCCTCGAGGCCTTGAGCACTCTTGCCGTTGAAACTGGGTAGACGCGGGGGGAAATTATACGGGTGAAGTCCCCCGGTAGCGGTCAATTTTTTTTTTGAGCTTTTCGAATGAGGGAAATGCAATTTTAATCGAAAAAAAAATCAAACTTTTTTTTTGGGCACAAGTTATATAAAGGTCACCCCTTTGGGGTTGCAAATTGTGGATGAATTTTAAAAATAGTTAGACGGGCCCCTGGGAAAAGGGCTGCACTGGGGGAATTTTTTTTTGAAATGGGGAAATTTTTCCCCCTGCCTTGCATGTGCTGCTAAATTATGTAATCTGATTGTATGAAACAATATAGCCAAATATTCGTTTGTTTGCGCAAAAAATTTACATTTCCCAAAATTGAGCTAAAAATCTTTAATTTTCAAGTGTAAATTTGACACTTTCAATAAAATTAAATTTTTATTTATGAACGAGATGCTATTAAAATATTGTAAATTTAAAAACCCAAAAATTTTTTATCCCCCCTTTAAAAAAGGGTTGTAATAGGGGAAAATTTTCTACAACCTTTTTAAGGGAGGAAAAATTTTTTTTGGTTTTATATTAAAATATTATATTGTCTAAAGGTTTTTTGGACGAAATTTTAAATTTAAAATTTTTGGCATTTTTCACGATTGTCGTCAAAGGCCCGCGATAAAAAGGCATTTTTTAAAAATGACGTGGGTTAAAATCTACCTTTTTTAATGGGGGGATATATATATATATTTTAAAAATAATCTATATATACCCCTTTAGTAAAAAATGTAGAAAAATTTTGGGTTAAATATTTTCATATTTAAATGTTGTATATTAGGAAATATCTGTTTTTTTAAGTTTTTTACTTTTAAAAAAAGAAATTATAATTATATAGGGGTTTTTTTTTTGCACTTAAAACCCTCCTCCCGTGACATAAATTTTTTAAGCGCCAAAGAAATAGTACATTTAAAAATTTTTTCCCGTACGGGTATTTTTAACTAAAAAAACTACCCAACAAAAAAAAACTGCTTTAAAAAATATTATTTAAACCCAAACGTTTTTCTACGGTTTTTACAAAGGAAATAAGAAATATATATTTATATAAAAAGATTGACACATCGTTAAAACGTTTTTGTACTGCGATTTTGTTTACGACGGTCGCAAAAACTGCCAACATCGTCAAAACACGCCTATTTAAATATTTTGAGAACGTTGTAAAAACTGCCTTTGGAAAAATATTTTAATTAAAATTTTTTGGGATATCATAAAACGTATACTTTTTGCCCATAAAAAGGGAAAGCTTTTTTTACATATATCTTAAATTTAATATCAAATTAAAGATATTTGTTCAAATTTTTAAATTTTACGAGTTTTTGGTCTTTTTTTCATTTCTTCCAAAGCTTTGGGTAAATTTTTTTGTTATAAAAAAAAGGGTGCACTTTTTAAAAATGAAACCCAATTCAAAATGTTTTGTCATAAGATATACATTATAATTAGGAACGAATTTTTTTTTTAAATTTTTAAATTTATTTTTTAATACAAGAGTAGGGTGCACAAGCCTAAAAATTTTTTCAAATCATTAATCAATCTTTTTTATTACAGTGCAACCGTTACCCAAAGGATAATGCAATTTTAAATCTATGCATGCTTTATTTCCATTTGCTGAATATGAATAAGTGAAACTAAGTATATTAATTTTTTTTAAATATCATGTCTCCTTACCTTTTTGTCCTTTCAATCAAAGGAAAGACGGAAGTGTGACATGACAATTATCTGATAATTTTTGCTGTAGAAAAAAAGGGTTTTAAAAATGTCACATTCTCTATTAATTTTTTTTTTTTTTTTGGGAAAAAAGCCCAAAAACGATGGATCAAATTTTTTTGAAAATCTATATCCATTTTGCATCAAATGTTAGGGAAGAACCCTTTACAAAACCCTGAGAATTTTTTAAAAGGAGAACTTAATTTTTTTAAATATTTTTGATCCACTGATAGAATTTTGGGTGCCCCTTTTAAAAAAAGATCACGAAGGCCCTTTTTAAAAATAATATATACGGAAATTTGGGTACTGGGGTAAATAACCCAGTACGTATTGGGGCGCTGTTTTAAACCCAAAACCCATTATTTCAAAGTATGTTTTCGTTTAAAAAAGAAAAAAAGATTGTTTAAAAAATTTTAAAGGGCCCTTTTTTCATATATACATACTTTTGGGAAATTAAAACTATAAATAAAACAAAAAAATTTATTTTTTTTTAAATTAAAAGGGCATCTTATTACCTTTACATATTTAAGAATTTGTTACGTTACTAAATGATTTTTCCCCCACGAAAAAGTCCCAAAACGGTCATCATTTTTTAAATTTGGTTCCCAAAAATTTTTAAAACAAAGTGTCTTTTTTAAATAACAATTGGGGTTTTTAAATTAAAAATTTTTTAAAGTAAACTTTACCTAAAAATTTTAAATAAAAAAAAGTTTTTTGGTTTTAAAAAATTTATTTTTTACATTTTTTTTTTTAAATTTTCAAAAAAAACTTCTATTTTCCAAACGGGTTATAACCAAAAAAAATTTGTGGGCCCGGACTTTTTCGCGAGGAAAAATCGTTTCCAAATCGCCTCAGGAATCCCCCATTTAACGTTTATACGGGAGGGGGGGTGGGAAACCCCCCGTAAAATACCCCCACATATTTTATAAATTTTTTTAAAATTATTTATTTGGGCTAAAAAATATTTTTGACCCACATCTTGAAAGTATAATTTGGGCAAAGGTAAATTTTTTTACGACTATTGGCAGTTTTTTCACACTGTCGTTTAAAGAAATCGCGGTAACTAAGGCCTACGTACATATATTAACGTAAAAAACCCAACAAAAAATAAAAAATTCTTATAAAAAATAAATTTTTTCAACCAAAAAAATTTTTCGCATTTCTAAAGGAAAATTATAAAAATTTCTTATGATCATATGTCCTTTTTTAAAAATTTCATGTAGCCCGCCCTTTTAAATTTTAAAAAAAATTTAATATTTTTTCTATTTATAAAAACCCAAGAGGATTTCCCTTCCCAAAAAACAAAACGGGTTTTTCTCCCTGGTTTTTCTATGCAAAATAATTTAAAAATTTTTTATATAAAGGTAATAAAGACGAAAAAGTCGTTAAAAATGCGTTGTAAATGCGAATGTTTGACGACGGTCGCGAAAAACCCGCCAACATTTGTCAAAAATGCCTTTATCTTGAGAACGGTTTTCAAAACTGGGCCCTTTGGGGTAAATATTTTATTATATTATTTTTTTTTTTTAAAAATAAAAAAAAATTTTTTTTATTTTTAATTTTTTATAAGTTTCTAATTTTTTTAAATTTTTTTTTAAAAAATTTTTATTTATTTAGCGTAATTTTTTTTAATATTATTTTCTTCATAATTTAAAAATACGTTTTTTATTTAACTCTTCTTTTAAAAAGCATGGGTTTGGCCCCCTTTTTTTTAAACGGGTTTTTAAAAAAAAATTTTTTTTTGGATTTCACTCTTTTTTATTTGTATATATTTATTTAAAAAATTTTGTGTATATATTTATTTTAAAAATTTCAAAATAAGAAGTTAAAAAAACCTACCAAACCCTCATCATATTTCCTCAAAATATAAAGGGCCTTTTTGCTTATTAAAAATTTTAAATTTCCCCTCACTTATTATATTAAATAAAAATTTAATAAAAAAAGTCATAAAAAAATATGTGCATTTTTTTAAAAACTCACAGTAAATCATAAAAGTAATGGTTTTTTAAAATTTGGGATGACTTATAAATTTTTTTTTATTTTTTTTAATTAAATTTAATTTTATTTTTTTATATTTATATCCTTTTATTTATATTTCTTATTAATTAACAACATTTAATTTAACGGTTTTTTTTTTTATATCAACATCAACCATTAGATATATATGAAAAATTAGTACATGGGTATGAAAATAATTTTTATTTCTTTTTTAAGAAGGGAAGGAGGGAAAAATGAAAGGGGCCTGGTGGAGGGGGAGTGAGGGGAGAAAATAGGAAAAGAAAAAGGGGGGGTACAAGATATTGTGTGAAGGAAGAAAAAAGGAAAAAAAAGAGAAAAGGGAAAAAAAGGCCCGCAAGGGGGAAAAAAATTTTTTTAAAGGGAATAGTAAAAAGAAAAAAATTCAATAAACCCCAAAATTTATTAGGTTTATTAAAAATTTTTTTTTTTTTGGCCGGAAAACCCCGAAAAAAAGGGGGGAGGGGAACCCCAAGGGGGGAGGGGAGGAAAGGGGAAATTTTTTAAGTAAAATTTTTTGGGGGCAAAGGGGCGAAAAACCGGCAAAAGCGACCGGGAAAGATTAGTTTCCCATGGAATTGGTTTTTTTAATTTTGGGGGCCCCGGAATTTTTTTGGTGCTGGATTTTTTTAATAGTTTTTGGGAAAAAGGGTTTTGCCGGAAAGGATGGGGGAATGTTCCCGTAAGGAAAAAGGGGAAAAAGGGGATTTTTTTTACCCCCCCCCAATTCCCCCCCTTTCCACAATGTATAAGGTTTAATACGAAACTGACAGAAAGATTGAGGAAAAGGGTGTGGGGAAAAAAGGGAAAAAGCCAGAAAAAAACAGGGTGGGGGTTTGGGAAGGGTGGGAACCCTAGCCCCCCCTATCCCTGATTGGGAAATTTTCTATCCCCCCGCCCAAATTTAAAAAGGGGGGTCTTTTCCCCGGCTGTTTTTTTTTCCCCCAAAACTTTCCCTTTAAAAAAAAATTAATTTGGGGGTTTGGGGAAAAGGGTTAAGGAAAAAATTGGAAAGGGAGGTTTTTTTTTTGGGGCCCCATGCATGATAAAATAGGGGGAAAAAGTTGGAGAGAGTTTTTGGTTGAGAAAGGATTAAAAAAATGGTTTCCCATTTAGTCCCAAAACTATTCAACATCCTACTAGCGGACTTTGGGAAAAAATTTGGGGAAGGGGAGAAGAGGAGGAGTAAAATAGGGGAAAAAAAAGGGTTTTTACAAGGGGAAAAACGGGATGATATGGTTTGTTGGTAGAGGAAGGGAAAAGGGGCCCGGAAGTTTGGGAGAAAGGGTTTGAAGAATCTTTGACAACAAAGAAATTTGGTTTTAAAGCAAAGAAGGGCGAAGATAAAAAGGGTTTTTGGGGAAAGGGAGGAGAAAGGAAGAAGGGGGGAGTGGAGATGGAAAGGGAGAAAAAAGGAGGAAGTTAAGGGGGTTTTACTATCTGGGGTATAGAAAATACAAGGAAAAGGAGGACAAGAAGGACAGGTGAAAAAATAGGATGAGGAGGCGGGGGGGCTATTATGGGGCAAAAAATTTAAAAAAGGGGGGGTAGGAAGAGAAATTTGGAAAAATTGGGGGGGAAGTTATTTGGGTTTTTTGACAATTGGTTTTGGACAGTGATTAGCTCGGGTTGGAAAAATGGGGGTGGAAAAAAAGGAGGGAATGGAAGGATGGAAGAAAGAAAAACCCCCGGATGGCTTAGGGTAGAAAAGGGGAACGCCAGGTTATTTGGGGAGGGGGAACTTTAGAAAGAGAGCTGAGGATAAAAGCCGGAAAAAAAAGGGTGGAATTTTGAAAGAGAAAGGAGGAAGGGAAAAAGGGAAACGATTGCGGAAATGCTGGGAGAAATGGGGAGAAAGGGGGAAAAGGAAGAGTGGGGGTCGGATGGGAAAAGGGAAAAGGAAGAAAATTTTCAGGAAAAAAGGTAGGAGGATAGAGGGGGTTAGGAGAAAGAATTTTGGAGGAGGGATTTTTTTTGGGGTTTTGGGGGTTAAAAAAGGGGGGATCTGGGGAAGCAGAGGGGGGAAGGGAGGAAGAAAAAGGGGTCGGAATTTAAAAAAGATGGGGACAAGGAGGTTGAAAAAGAAAAGTGCCAGAATACTTAAAAAAGGATTGGGAGAGAGTAATGGAGGAGGGTAGCTGATTCAATTAGGAATGGGGAAATTTTAAAAAAGCAAATTTGGGAGGGAAACAAAAAAAAGGGGAATTAGGATTGTGGGGAGGAGGTAGAATCGTGGGAGCATTTTTGGGAAGGTGTGGGAATTTAGGGGTGGAGGAAAAAAATTGGCAGGAAGTAGTTTGGGGGGATCCCCCGGATAAAAGAGAGGGGAAGGGTGGATAGAGGTAGGAGAGAAAAAGGGGAAAAAGAAAGGGGAAAAGGGAGGGGAGTGTGGAGGGATTAGGGGGAAGGAGGATAAAGGAGGGGAGAAAAAAACCGGGGGGTGGGGAAAGGGAAGAATGTTTTAAAAAAAGAAAGCAAGGAAACGGAAATCCTAGAAGGTGTGGGGTGTGTAATGGGGGTTTGGGGAGAAGCCAAAGGGGGGATGGGCCCGGACAAAAGGGGCGACCCCCAAAACGGAAGTCCAAACCCCTTTGGACGTAGGTTAAGTTAGCAAAAAGATAGGTTAAAAGGTTAAAAGCGAAAAGGTCCTTGGGAGCGTGCGTTTTTTTTTAAATTTTTTTTTTTTTTTTTGTTTTTTTTGTTTGAAAATTTCTACCTTTTGTATATGGCGGGGGGTGCGTATTGTTTAAAATTGGGAAGGGATTGAAACCCCAAGGGGCCAATAAAATTTTTACTTTTTTCTACTAACTACTACTATATTTTTTTTTATAAATCATTAAAAATTTTAAATTTTTCATAAATACATATTTATTTTAAAACACAAATTTTCCACTTGATTTCCCCTCGACCAATAAAAGCCAAAAGCGATTTTTTTATTGCGACAATTTTGAAGGAAGAACATTTTTAAAGGAATTTTAATCCCCCCATAGGATTCAAAACCCTTTTTAAAGTTCTTTCCCCCTTTATAATTTTTCGCCCCAAAAAAAAAAACATCGCGTTTTTGGGTCAAATTGGGCCCAGAGGAATAAGTGGAGATTGTGGCTTTAAAAAAAAAGAGCTGACTAAATAAATTTTTTCACCTATATATTTTTTTTAATATAAAATAAAAAAAAATATGAAGCTAATAATAAATAATGAAATTTTAAACAAATTGGTTTCCCCTTTTCACTGCCCAATAAAGGGGGGAAAAAAAATGGTATCAAATTTTTAAGGGGCTTTTTTTGTTATTTTTTTTTATATTTATATATTAATTAAATTTTATGTTTATAAATTAAAAAAAAAATATTATAAATTCAATTTTTTTTTCCACGTCTTTATTTTAAAAATATTTTTACAAAACCAAAAACAAGAAGGTCAAGAAAGCCCCAAAAAAATTTAAACAAAATTTTTAAAAAACAAACTTTTAAAATTTTTTATCTCCCTTAATAAAACACAAAAAGCCAAAAAAAAAAGCCCCTTAAATTTTACTTATAAAAAAAAATTTCCCTTTTATATAAATTTTAGTAAAATATTATGATAATTATATATATATATTATATAATAAATTTTTTTATATTAAAACAGAATAAAAAAAAATTTTTTTTAAACAAAATAAATAATTTAAAACCTTAATTTAAAAAAAAGTAAATTTCACATATAAAAGGGTAATAAAAGCAAAGCAATATTTACGGGTTTTAAAAACCTTTAAATTTTTTACATTTAATCAATTTTACTGAATAAAAATAAGTTTAAATTAATCTAAAAATTAAAAAACACGAAAGTTAAAACAAATTTAGAAAGCGAACGTTTTGATCCAATTTTTTGGGTCTTCTTCACGCAGTACAAAAAACAAAATTAAAATCACCAAAAATCTAAATGTTTTTAAAGTATAAAATTTTAATAAAAATATTTAAACGCGGGTTTCATCATTTAAAAGAAATAAAAAGTCCCTAAGATTAACTTAAAATGACCACTGGCCTCGCCGGGGCACGTCTCCTTCTTGGGCGCGCGCTTCTATTCGCGTGGATTGGGGCCCATCTTTTTAAAAACAAAGTTTTGATTTTTGTTTTTAACGACTTGATTTTTGGAAACTTATAATTAGTGAGATTAATGAAAAATTTTTTTTAATTTATAGGAAAGCGATTATATTTTTTATTTTAAAAAACCTGCCCAAACCCGTAGTCAGAAAAATAGAAAGAATCCCCTTCCCACAGTAACGTAAATGTGATTTACCAGTGAGTCAAATTTAAATTTTAAACTTCCCACGTTTTTTTTCTTTTTCTGATTTAAAACCCCGTTTAATATGTTTATTGGGCGTTTTTTCGTTTAAAAAAATTTAGATTTTGTGATTTTAATTTTGCTTTTTGTACTTCGCTGAAGAAAATCCGAAAAATAGGATCGAAACTTCCTTTTCTCATTTGTTTTAACTTTGTGTTATAAATTTTTGATTAATTTAAACTTTTTTGTTTAATCAGTACATATAATTTTATTAAATGTAATAAATTAGTTTTTTAACCCTAATATTAAAATTCTGCCTTTTTTTGCCTTTTTTATGGTAATAATTTTTTTATATTTTTTAAATTTTACTTTGTTTACTTTTCAAACAAATTTAAGACTTATATGGTTTTTTTGAAAAAAAATAAATCTTCAATTATTTTTTTTTGACGATTAGAACATTTTTTTATAAAAAAGGGGAAAACCCGAAAGGGAAAAAAAAGATTTTTCTTTTAAAGTAGATAATTTTGTGTTTCAAAAATGAGCATTGTAAAAATAGCCCTTTAGAATTTAAATTATGTAGGTATATAAAAATGAAAAAAAGGGGAACATACTAATAATGAAATATTTTATATTTGAAATTTTTAACACGTCCCAAAATCGAACTGTCAAAAAGATATTTTTAAAATATTTTAAAAAAGAAATAATATGGTAATGGGATGAAAATGTTTTATATTTAAACAATTATTTTTAATTAAAAAATTTAGTCAGTAAAAATTTTAAAAATAATAAAACGTATTGGGGTATTGATATATACATTTTTTCCCCCGGGCATTTTTTTAACCCTAAAATTTTTATATTTTTGATAGTTATATGGTCATCGCATTCTTAATTTTTTTTTTTCCCTTTATTATATTTTTTTTTTTTTACACAGGTTTTTATCCCGATCTGCATTTAAAGGAAAAAAGCTTTTATAAAAATTTTTTTTTTAATAAAAATTATAGTTAAAAAAGAAAGTAATAGAGAGTTAAAGATGTTCTTTTTATTTTATTTTATACAAAATTTTGTGCTTGAGTTTGCAATATTGGGGAAAATCTGATTTTAAACTCTATATTAATTTTCTCTACATTATTCAAAATTTTTTTTTTTTAATTATTGTAACTAAAAACCCCATTCTAAATAAGAATTTTTATTTTAAGACTTAGAAAATACAAATTTTCCAGGGTCGCAGAATTTTTGAAATTTAAAACACATATAAATTATAAAAAATTTTATTTTACATAAAATTTAGTATTTTACAAATATTTATTATTCTAGGGATAATTATTTTTTGAAAATTTTCCTGATTTTTTAAAAAAAATTTTTTTTTTAATATAAATTTGTAATATACCAATTTTTTAACCTATTAAAAACCAAAGAAATTTTATTGCAATATAAAAACTATTATTTACTTGTTTTTTTTTTTCAATTCCCAATCGAATTAAAAAAGGTTTAAATTTATATTATTAAAAGATAATTTGATATAATATAGTAAAATATATAATATAATATAATTTAATTTTTAAATAAAAATGTTTCTTATATTTTTTTATAAAAATTTTTGTATAAGCTTAATTAAATTTTAAATTTTGTAAAAAAAAAAAATTTTTTGGGAAAGATAAATAAACTTTTAATGTGGGTTTTTTTAAAACTTTTTAAAATTTTTTGAAGATAAAAAATTAAAACTTTAAAAAACACGCCCGCTTTTTAAAAGTTTTAAATTTCTTAAAAAATATGTAAAAAAAATTCATCGGATTAAACAAATTAATTAACAATTTTAAGAATATTTTTTCAGTCAACTCCCCCTATTTTTTTAAAAAACTCCATCTTCTCTCGACTAAAAAGCCAAAAACGATTTAAAGCACAAATTTATTTGAAATTTTTTAAAACCCTTTTAGGATTTTAATCCTAAAGGTTGGGGTCTCAGGAAAATTTCCCCCTTTTTCCTTCTCCCTTAAACAAAACCCCTGTTAAAAAAAAAGACGAGAAAAATTATCCCCGTTTGGCTCTTTGTCGAGATTAAGATGGCGTTTTTTTAAAAAAAAAGGGGAGCTACTGACAATATTCCCTTTTTAATGTTTTTTTGCGTTTAGACCAGGGACGACGCCTTGGTTTTGGGGGGGGGGGGGTTTTAAACATTTAGAGAAATATTGATTTTTTAAGTGTCCCGAATAGCTCAGCTGGAAGGGAAAACGCCCGGCAAACGGAAGGGCTCGGGTTCGTTCCCCATTTAGGCCCACTTTCGTCCCAAAATTTTTTTCCCCTCTTTTTTTTTAAAAGGGATGTTAAAAGAAGGAACAAGGGGGAAAAACTGAGATCCCAAACCCTAGGGTTTTAAAATTTCCCCATTTCCCAAAAAATTTTTAAATTTAATTTTTCGCTTAAAAATCGCGTTTTGGGTCTTAGTCAAATTTAAATTTAAATTTACAATTTATTTTTTTAAACAGAATTATCCTTTTTTATTTTTCCTAAATCGGTTTTTTTTTAAAATTTTCCCCCAAAAATGTTATAAAACCGGATGGCCCCAAAAGGAAAAATTTGCGAGATATTTAATATTTTTTTTATTTGCATAAAAACTCACATGAACTGTAAAAAATCTTGTAAGATAATTTTTTTTTTTAATTAAAATTTTTTAATTTTTTAAAGTTCCCCAAAAAAATAAAAAATTTTGAAGAAATATAAAAGTTTTTTTTTTTAAAAAAAAGTCTGAAATTTTTTAAAACCTATTTCCTTTAAAAAATTTAAGTAAATTCTAAACACAAAAAATTAAATCTGAATTCAAACGACCATTTTCTATTAAAACTATGATTTCAATAATCTATTTAAGAATTTTTTTATTCGACAAACGAAATAAAGTGTTAAATCCGCAAATTTGATTTCATATATATTTATAAATTTTTGGAAAAAAATATTTAAAAAATATTTTAAATTAATTTTTTTTATCTGCCAAACTTAAAACGATTACTTTTTTTTAATTTAAATACATTTTTTCTTAAAAACCAATTTTAGATAAAATTTCACATAAGAAAGATTGAAAAATTAATTCATTAAATTAAATTTTTTTAATAGAGATTTTTGTAAGATTAAATTTTTTGAAAAAGTGGAAAAGCACACAAAGTGTCGCTTGGCGCAAAAGCCTTTTTAATTTTTTTTTAACTCTATTTATTTTTCCCACTAAAAAAACAACATTTGGAACCCTTTAAATTTTGTCATATCTGACTGTGCTTCAGTCATTTTTTGGATATTAATTTGATTGAGAATCCATTCCATCAATTTCCCCCGCGGTGAGGAAAAAATTTTGGGCTCCTTTTTTTTTTTGAAAGTACCAAATGCACATATTCTCTTTTCTTTTTATTTTTAATAAAATTTTTTCCCTTTTTTATCCCTAAAGCCAAAAATTTAACTATTAATTTTTAAAAAATTTTAAATTTTTTTATTCAATTTCTCCAAGTATAGTTTTTTTTTAAAAAAGTTTACAAAAAACGAGATTTTCCCCAAGAAAAAAATGCTAAAAAAAAACAATTTTAATTTTTGCGATATCGAAACTTTTACATAAATTTCTCAAAATACATTTAAAATTTTTTTGTTTTCTCCTTTTTTTTTATAGGGAATTTTTTTTAGCTTTATCAAATGGATCTGGAACAAAAAAGTGGAACATCTCGCCTTAAAAAATAAACTCGGGTTTTTCAGTTAGAGAGTCGAGCATAAGGATTTACCTGTATCTTTTGTGGCAAAAGTTATGGACCCCGAGTTCCAGATTTATACAAAAAAAAAAAAATTAGAAGATGCAAAACACCCTTTATGGTAAAAAACAAAAAAACCAAAAGTTCAGTAAGAATATTAGAAAAAGGTTTAACCCTTGCCATGGGTTTTAAAATTTTTTTACAAAACAAGTTTTTCAAGTCTTTGAGGGCTTCAAAATTTTCCAATAAAACAGACACGATCCCATGGCCCCGAGGGTTTCTTACATAAAGTGCAAAAGGAAATACTTTTTGGGAAAATTTGATAAACTGGAAAAGTCATCGTCGAAAACCACTTGCACTTGTCAGCTTTTCCATGGGGAAAACTATTAACCCTTTGTTTTGCGGGTTTCCCAACCTAATAATATAGGACTGTCATCTGAATTCAAAACGAATAAAATTTCTGATATGGAAATTTAGTGGGTTAAAAAATTTTTTAAATGAAAATTTAGCGAAGAAATTTTTCCCGATCGTTCCGGGGCCCAGGGAAAATTTTACAAACAAACAGACAAATAAAAATTACAAAGTCGATTTGTTTTTTAAATATGTCATTTGTTAAATAAGTTAATTAAAAATTAAGTACCAAAAAAATATTAAATGGTTTATTTTAAACATTGACGAAATGTCCATAAAATTTTTGGAGGTAATTTAAAAGTTTTGAAATTTAAAACTTTTATTTTTAAAAAAATTTAGAATTATAGAAAACAATATAGTCAATTAATTTTAATTTATGGTAGGTTTTTTTTTCCCAAAAAAATTTTTATGAAAATTTTTATAAAAAATATTAATTTTTCCCTGTCTGTTTTTTAAACGAAATTTAAAAATAATATGATTTAAACATTTAGCAAAATTTAAAGATAAAAAATATTTATTTTTTTACATTGTTAAAAAAAAAAAAAAAAATACTGTTTTTTATGAATACTATATTTTATAAAGGTGAAAATTATTATTTAAAATTGGATTTTTACTATACTCCAATTTTAATTTTTTTATATAATAAACAAAATTTTTTTTAGATATATTAAAATTTAAATAAAAAAATTATATATTTATCATAATAATAAAAATAATTATTTAATATATATTTTAAAAATTTTATAAAAATAGTAAATCCCAATATATGAAATATTCCCTATTAAAAATTTATAAAGCATTCCAAATCTCCAGTCAAAATGATTAGTAATATTGGTCATTTGAAAGCTATGATAATGATTGAAAAAGTTTTAAAAAAATAATCCAATTTAAATTTTTTAAGTAATTTTAGTGTAATTTTTATAATTTAAAACCCCCCCTTTTTTTATTTGTCCCTTTTTTGTGTCATTTTTTTTACATATATGTGATTTATTTTAAAATTGTTTTGTTTTTTTTCGTTTTCCCAAAAGTTTTTTTTGTTTCCAAAAAGGGCATTATTATATTTTTTTTAAAACTAGATTAATGTCAATTTTCATTTAAAAAATAAACTTTTTTATCATTAGTTTGTTAAAGTAGAAAAATAAACACAAAATTTAGTATAAAAAAAGAATGTAACCGGGGTTGAAGTTTTTTTTTTTTATTGCGTTTTGTGCTTAAAATCCCCCCCTCTTGGAAAAAAACTAATTTTTAAAACTCTTTTTTTCCCCTAAAATTTTTGAGATTTTTTTTAATTTCTGTACTTTTTTAAACTGTTAAAAAGAAAATTTTTTTTTTTAAAAACTTTAAAAAAATACAAAATTTTTTTAAAGTTGGGAAATTCTGAAAAATTACTCACAAATAAAATTTTAAAAATTATTTGAAGACTAAATTTTACATTGTAATTTTTTTTTTGACTACAAAAGTATTATAATAAATGTGTTTTTTTTAATTCATAAGGGGTTTTTTTTTAAAAAAAAATTTTTTAAAAAAAGGGGGTTTTTGGTTTTGGCGAAAACATTTGTTTCCTAGTTAAAAATGCCTTAATTTTTTTAATTTTTGTTTCTGATTATTAAATGTTTAAAAAAAGGCTTATTTATTTTTAGTTATTTTTTTAATTCCGTCAATCAAAAAAAAGAAAAAATTCAAAATATTATAAATTTAAAAGTAAAACACCTTTTAATAATAATTTAAATACATTCTAACCCAATTTTTAAAATTTTTCTAAAAATCAAATAATTCATTATTCATAATTTTTTCCAAGATTCCTATAATGCATTTACAGAACTTTCTTAAACGACATCAAAGTAAAAGTGTGCATCAAACAATTTTTATTGCTTAAAAAATTTATTATAAAAATTTATAAAGTTTTTAAATTTAAAGGTGTGTGTTTCGAAAAACGAAAGCTAAAGAAAGCTGAAAAGTCTTAAAAATTACATTAAAATTTTATGCAGTCTTTTCATTCACATGCCCCATTATCTGCCCTTAAATTTTTTATTAAAAATTATTTTTAAATACGCTTCCGGGCCCCACAGATATACGTATATCCCGTGGGCCCGCGAAAAGGAACGCTTACGTTTTTAATCAACAATTTAAATTTTAAAAAAACCGCGGTCGCGCGAAAAGGGATACCAAATTTTTTTCCCAATAATAACAAAAATACGAAATTGGGGGGAACGTAAAAAATTCCCGCGAATGTTCTTTCGCTTCAAACCCACAGATGAGTAATAAAAAAGTTTTTCGAATATTCCAAAAAATAAGGCCTAAAATAACCTCCTCTCTCGTAACCCCGGCGCTCTTTTCCGATTGCTTTCGCTTTAAAGTGGGGCTTATACTTTTCGAAAAAGATCGCTTTTCTTTTTCGTTTTTCACGGGTTTAAATTTCCGTTTTCTTTTCGGACATTCCCTAATTTTTTTTCACCCCCGGGTTTTCTCTCGTTTTTTTTAATTTTTTTTCTAATACTTCGACTCGGCTATCTTTTTTTTTTTTTTTTTTTTTTTAAATTCTGTGCGGTTTAAAAAATTTTAAATTTTGGGGTTTAGTTGAAATAAAATTTTTTTTTTAAAGATACGCGTGTGTCGATTTTAGTGTCCAAACTAAACGTCTCGCTTTTCCCAAATTTCCCATCCTCTTTTTCCCTCGCGCACATGTGTTTATGTATTAAAAATTTCCCCTCCCATTTTTAACGATTATTTCCCAAATTTTTTAAAAAAAAATTTTTTTGAAAACCATTTTTTTAAAAAAATTTCACCTAGGGGAGATCAAAAGTTTTAAATTTAAACTTAAATTTTTTCCTTGTTTTTATTTAGACCTTAAATCAATACAAAATTTTGCAAAAGAGAAACATACAGAATTCTTTTAAAATGTAAAGAAAAAATTAATTTCGCTTGGCAAAATTGACTTTAATTTTTTAAAATTTTAAATTTTTTTTCCAACAAAATAAATATTTAGTCAAAATTTGCCCTTCTGCTTCAGTCAAACGTTTTTTAATATAACTATATTAAGATTGTTCGTTAAATCCGTTTTTGTTGAGAAAGAATTTATTTAATAATGGCCGATATACATATATATAAACACAATACACCCTCCCTTCATCTCGGCCAATAGAGCCCCACGCGATGTTTATTACGACAAATAAGAAAAACATTTGGAAACTAAGGAATTTGAATCTTATGGTTGGGATCCTCAGAAATTCTCCTTGGTTCCTCTCCGTAACTTCCCCTGTAAAGAAATAGGCGAGAAAATATTGGTCCGAAAGTCGGATGAATCGGGAATTCCCGATTTTCCACCCTTTTACAGATATGTGGATATTTTCACGATCATCCATTGAAGGGTGTTGATGAAATTGTGTCGTCTTTTAATGATTACCATCCGAGATAACAATTTACGCATGAAATTGAAAGTAATAACGCGATTAGTTTTTTGAACACCATGTGATCAGACATAATGATAGATTGTTACTGATTGGTTTATGAAACCCACTTGCTCAGATTGATATATTAATTATCATTCTAATCATCCTTTTAAATACAAAAGAATACCATTTTAGTCTTGTTGATCATGCAATTTTATTTATCGGACGACTGTTTTCATCAAAAGAACATCTCTAAAGTAAAATCGATATTGACGAATAATTGTTTTTCGGTCGGATATATTATTAATAAGTTTGTGAATATAGGTTAAAATTGCTTAAGACACGAATAATGACGATCGCAATGTGGATAACGATAATTCAGTTAGTAAAAAATTTGACCGGTATTATATACATTTACCGTATGTCAAAGAACTTAGTAAGGATGTTTCGAGATTATAACAATTTACTGGCATGCAAAGCGTTTACTGCATACCGAAAAAATTAAATACATTAATTAGACGCGTCAAGATCCTTTACCTTTAAAAGAAAATATAGGAGTAGTATATAAATTAATTGCGCAAATTGTTCCTTATCATAATTGGTCAAACTAAACGACAATTAGGCACACGTATAAAAGAACATTTTAATAATTTTAAAGTCACAATAGTAATTAACTCAGTCATAAGTAATCATAAATTGGATAATGGTCATGATTTCGATTGATCTGCTCCAGAAATTTTACATCAATAGAAATACGTAAGTAAATGAGAAATCGCGATGATTTTTATCTAAAAATTTGACAACACATTAATTTACAAAAAGACAACGGATAATCTAATATGTTTACGAGAAACTAATAAAGGTCGTTTAGTTTGATCAAAATAGTGAGTATATTAGGGACCTCGAAATCGACACGATAACATAGTTATTTCGTTTCATACTATCATGTTATTATATGATGTCATATTCTAAGATTGAATTTTTTGTTTTTTAAAACAGTTGTGATTTACTTTGATTTAAGGACATAGGTATGTTTTGCGTATTAACGTGTTGAAGTTTCTATATAGTTTATTATTTTTATATTTATTTTTCTAATAATTGTGTAATATTATATTAAAGCACTTAATAAAGGCCGAAACCCACGCCGAAACGTTGTGAAAATTCATAAAATTATTTTATTTGCCAGAGTTGGTCGATTGAATTATTACTATTTTTTTAATTATCTCTGGTGACTTTATAGTTTTATATCATTTAAACAATTTATGGTAAATATATATGTCTTATGCAGACAATTATTTAAAAATATCTATTGTTGTAGTAAGAGGATAGGGCAAAATTATTCCATAGTTCCACTTAATATATTATTTTATTAACTCTATAGAACAAAATGTTTTGTTAAAAATTACATTTAATAATGTGTATGAGCATTATTTCTACGGATAATTTCAAAAACTCTATTTTTTATATTGTCAATTAAGGTTTGTAAGATTGCGATTCTATTTAGCTCACACTTGTTTTATATCATCTTTAAGATCTGAAATTGTAGCTACTGCGTTGCATTTGCGTATACTTTCCGGACTAATTTTCCCCCAAAGGTTTCAATTGGGTTAAAGTCAGGGGACTACTCGATTAACCGAATATTTTTACTTTCGAAATCATTTAGAGGAACTAGGGAGATTTCAGCACTGTTATACAATCTCGTAAATAAAATTTATCAAAGCAGGCCATTTCAATATATACAAAATAACAGTATACGAAAAAAATTTTTATCATTGTTAATTAAAAAAAATATGTAAAAAATTGTAAAACAAGCGATACAAGGGCAAATAGTTTTCATAGGGAAAATACAATAATAATTATGGGATCAGTTTTTCATAAAATCGGTCATCCAATATAGCTCAAAACTGCAGTTTAAACAAAACTTTTTTAGTTTTTAAATGTTATTGTTTATGTTTTTTATATGTCTTTTGGATTTTAAAAATGAAAAAAATTTAAATGATTTTCACAAATTTGAAATTAAAAAATAAAAAGTATTAATGTATATATTTTCTAGGGTTTCTCATGACACTATTTGGTAAATATTTCTTACCCGTAAACAAAATATGAGTAAAATATCAGCCAATTTTATTACGTTAAATATTTAGAATTTTTAGTATTTCTTGCATTTAAAAAAAAATTTTTTCTTAATTAATTGTGAAATAATATATTTTTAAAGGAATCAAAAATTATTAATTTATAATTATTCATTTCAGTTATTAAATGAATTCAACTATCATTAAACGAAAGAAAAGATACAGATTTCTTTAAAAAGTAGAGAAAACATATATATTGGGCCTTTATTGGACTTCGAGTTTTAAGGATTTATGTATTTTTTTCCTAATGTAATAGAATTTTCGGACTTTGAATTTAGTCAGTATCTGACCCTTGTGCTTCAGTTTCTTTTAATCGTGGTTCTTGTTCTCATTCAGAATACGTCATATAAATCAAAACTAAAATTGGTTTAACTCTCATATAAATAAATATGTGTATTGCATTTTTATAAGCCTTGGGGTTTACGTATACAAAATTTTAATGTAATTGTATATTTTTTTAAAGAAGAAATTATAAATTTTTGGAAAATAATTGCCAAACTACAGGTAAAATCGTTTATTTTAATTTCACGAAGTTTTGACCATATGGTTGTGGTCATTTCAAGTGCAAAAGTAAATTAGTAATATTTTAACTCATCATAAAACAACATCAATCTCAATTTATAGTAAAATATATAAGTCAAAATTAAAATTAATTGAAATTTTGAGACAGCCACAATATATCCCAACCAGGATCGTCAGAATCTGAAGAAATTATACTTTATGTATTATATTGTAAAAAAAATTTTGATTTTTGATGTAAGATATAGTAAAAAAGTTCATAATTTTTTCTTTTAGTATATTTTGAGTATTTTATTTTGAGCAGGCAAACCGAGTAGAAAAACCTCTACTATTTTGGCAAATTTTTAATAAATGGAAATTAATTAATAAAGATCGACCAATACGCGCGCTTACAAGCCCCGCGGCGAGAAGAGACAGCCTATATAATTAACACCCGTTGCTTAGCGCGCGGCGAAGCGATCCTCCTATCGCTTGTAAATGCGCGTAAATTATCAATCTTTATTAATTAATTTCTCATTAATTATTAGAATTTCGCAAAATGGTACAGGACTTTTCTACTCGGTTTGACCTGTTTTACCTGCCTACGAAAGGTGATCGTGAGTCACCGGACATCTGTATATGTATCGGGTGTAGAGCCTAAAAGTGATGTCTTTTGCCCCGAAAATTAATTTTTTTCAAAAATATTGCGTTTAAACTCTAGAGCCGATACATAATATTGTTTAACGTTCCCGGGATGACCTTTGCGATGTCTCGCAAAACGTCTCTCCACTCACGCACTCACTCGGGGCGCAAAAGGGAAATAAGTCGTGTTTTAATGCGAAGCGGATTTAAAAAGAAAACAAAAATACAAGATATGAAACCCGGAATACAAAGGTTTGATGCCTTCAAAAAATGCTTCTCACGATGTGACAGCTCGGTCCCGAAAATCAAGGTGGCGCCGGAAAACAGCCGTACGCCGGTTGTTAATAAACATCCCATTTAACGATGATGTTCCAGGGGATGAAAGGGATGAAGGCGCTCAGGGATGTAAAACCAGGGACGTAACAATAATTGTATTCCTATTTCAGCCGAATAAACATATTCTTATATTTTCTGTATTTTTTCTTTTACATTTTAAGTTTATTTCTAAAATTATATTTTTAATTACAGTAATTTAAAAATTTTTGTATACTTAAACATACCAATCGATATAATCGTTCAGCATTTGATATAAAATATTTAAGTAAATAAAAATACTATACTTATAATATACTTAAAATTTCAAGCTGTGAATTTAAAAACACTCTTTTACAAAAGCTTAATAGGCCAAGTGAATTAACTTCTGTTCTTTCTTGTTCATTCTTCTTGGGGAACAATTTGACTTCAAACGTATATTTACAAAAATACCATTCTCTTTGATGAATATGTTTCTTTTCATTTAATGCATACTCGTTTCATTTTGAATTTTTAAAAAGGTTTAAAAGTAAAATAATACTAGGTCTACATTAGTTTAATTTTATCTATCTGAAATGCTATTTTTTACTTTGAATAAATGTTCTTATCAAGTTGTTAGGGTAACTTTCATTGACTTATCGCATATTGCATACCTGGAAAATTTTTGTTAGTTTTATATATGCAATAAATCCATTGGGAAACATGTTTGTGATTTGTTTATATCTACTTATACAATTTCTGGGTCCCATACTAAGGGCAATGTATAATGCTGAAAATGTTTCAATTTTTGAGGAAGATCTGTCCGGATCGAATACTACGGTTAGACCAAAATTTTTCGTTCTATGTAACGTAAATAACTCTATGACAAAATTAGCCCCTTTTTGGGAAAATAAAATTTTTCTAAAACATTAATTTTTGTACTTAAATGTAAATTTTTGTTAAAAATATAATAGAAGCCTAATAATACATAATAAAACATAATAAAAGATTTTATTAATAAAAAAAAGAATAGGCCAACTCTTTTGTTTTAGTTTTTTTTTCAGAGATTTAAAATAAATAATGCGCAACTCAAACTAATAAGTAAAAGAGAAAAACAAAAAAAAT
>NW_028189827.1:0-10325 GCF_048542155.1 Nylanderia fulva | reverse complement strand
GATTTTTTATCCCGACTAGCGCGCTAAAGCTAATTCGAAAAGGGATAGAATGGCAAAGTTTATCCAAAGAGAAAAAATTTTACATTTCCCAAGTAAACAAAAAAATCAAAATAATATATTTTGTTTTTCTGTTTTATTTGGGTTAATTAATGACCTTTTCGGAAAATTCTTGTTTAATATAAAAATGCAAAATTTTTATCTGTCTAAAAGAAAATAAATGTTTTGCTTTCTCGCATTAATCCCCTTTAAAATTTAAAAAAATGAAAGTCAAGAATTATCCGCTTTTAAAGCCGTTTTTTATCGACATAATTTTTTTCCGGGAAATTTAATGGGATTTATTGTAACCGCGCTCGACACAGGTTTTTTAAAAACATGATATTTAATTTTTAATTTTAATATTTTTTTTGTTGAATAATAAAACTTTTTTTAAATCAAACATACAATAAATGTTGTATACTAAAAATAATAAAAAAAATTTTTTTGTTGATCAAATTTCGAGAGCTAGAAAGAATTTCGGATTTTATTTTAAAAAAAAACTTTAGGGGAAAAAAGGGGAAATTTTTTTTAAAAATTTTAAATTTTCGAAAATTAAATTTTAAAATTTGGGTGAAGTATGCAAAAACCGTATTGAAAAATTTTAAAAATTGTGATAAAACTATCAAAGAAATGAAAAAAATTTTTTATTTATTTGAAACTATGATTTTTTGTAACGAATACGTAAAAAATTAAAACAAATTTTTCCACTATTCACATCAAAATTTAAAAAAAACAAAAAAAATAATATTTAAAGGGTAACAACCTTTGCTAAATTGTACCAATATTTTTCTAAACGTACAATAAAATTAAACAAAATTATAACAATAAAATTAAAAAATTCTAACAAAATGAATTTTAATTTTCAAACGAAAGTTCTTAATCTCCAATAAAAATATCTACAAGAATGTCATATTTAACATATAAACTCTGTGATTAACAAAAGACTTTTGGGTATTACAAAAAATCAAAAAAGGGCCCTTATCTCAATAAGATAATATTTTCTTCAATTGTCAATCTAAATATAAAGAAAATAAATTAATGCTTAAATAAAAAATTAATATAATAATCGTACCAGTAAATAAAGAAAAGTTAGTAATGGTACCGAACTTCAATGCTTGTAAATTTGTGAATAAGAAAGTAATCTTAAAACATTTGCCGATTTTTCCATGTACAAGATTAAATAGATAAAAAAATGCTTTAATAATAAGTTTAATTGTTATCTTTTTTAAATGCGATAATTTAGGCTAAATATTACATCAAAATTACTTTTACAACAACTACAAAATAAATTTATAAACATTATTCATCAAGGGATCGCTTCAGAAGGAAAACAAACATTATTTGCATTCAAATAAGACCAGATGCGATACAAACAGTGTTAACATCCCTAAAATATTTTAACTCTTTAAGTATGAGTAGGCTACGGTTAATGAACGGTCGATTGTACTTCCCCTAATTACTGGTTTTTGTATAAGGAAATTTGTGATAAACTAATCAGTTCAGCGAAAATAATTTTTCGTTGAAATTGACGCGTTATCCATCTGTGTTAGCTCTTCCAGCTCGTTTGAAATTTTTAAAAATGTATTTTTTATCAAGAACCTTATCAAAGTTTTACTATTTCTTTTTTCTTAGTAACGAAAAAGACAGTATATTCTCCTAAGATGTCTATCTTGCGATTTAATCAGTGTTTTCTGTTATTTAAATAAAATAATATATAATAATAATTCTCTAGAAAAAAGTTTTGACGTTATCTATCTTTATAAGATAATAAAAATATGTATTATCATATCTGTATCTTAGAAAGAAGTATTTTCTTTACGAAATTATCTATATAGGGAAAAATATTCAGATAATTTAATTAGGGCCATAAAACATAAAAATATAAAGCAAATTTCTATATTTTTATAATTTACATTTTTGTAATTGTTTTTTAAATAAGCAATCTTAAAAAAAAATATTTTCTAAAAATTCTTAGATAATATGGCTAATTTACTTTTATCTAAATGTATTTAAAAAAAAAATCATCTCTCCCATGAAAAGATTTTTAATATAACAATATAAAATTATATAGAAATATATAAAATTATACATATAATCGAAAAAATTATATATGAAATATGTCCATACATAATTAAAAAAAAGGCTTTTTATATATAAGTAGATAAGTTTATATTATAATAAATTAGTATTCTTCATATATAAATATATACATATTTCATGTTAATTTGACATAATTATAAATGAACCCTTATAATTTATATATATAAATTTTTTTAATTAGGGTATAAAAGTAGACATATTTCACATATAATTATATAATTATCACTTTATGGTAATTATACATATATAAAAAATTTTTTCCCGGGCCTTAGCTAATTTTAAAACACTAACTAAGAAAAAACCCCTGGATATAATTATAAGCACGAAAAAAGCACTTTATTATAAACCCAAAACAATAAATTTCCCTGATAATATTAAAGTATCGAAACGTGTGCTATATCGCGCGAGGTATACATACGCGTATCGAGATAAAAAGTCTTCTCGCATGGTAATACTCTTCGATATAACATATCCACAATGTAGGCCAGTGCTGAGCGACGTATATACTCTCAATTAATTTCAAGACAAACCGAGGATCGGCTTCATCCTTGCCACATGAACGTCAGTTCTAATTCTCGGCTTCGTGTAGTGTCGTTTGAAATCGGTTTATCTTCCTTACCTTTTTGTATTCCGGGAAGAAACATGTATCCTTTGTCGAGATGTGCGTATTCTCGAGAAGATCGATATAAAGGGAAATCGTGCATCTCTTCTATGTTTTCTCTCTTCTTCCTCTTCCCCCCTGACATATTTAATTATTACCGGAATATTCGGTTTTTAAACTTTTCAATGTCACCGAGCTATTTTTAAAAATTTAAATATTTTACCTCCGAGAACATTTTCTTCTCTGCTGTATACACCCTCAAATTCCTTAAACGAATAGTTACTATAATTTCTTGCTTAAAACCCCAATTGCGTCTTCTTTGATCTCTTTCAATCGGGGTTTTCAAAAAGTTCAACAACTTGTACTTGCGGAATTCACCGATGATAAAAGTTTGAGTCATGGATAAGCAAAAACTATTTTTAATGCTTAATCTTACAGAAAACTTTTGATTTATAACTGACACTCTTTTCAGCAAAACTAAAAAATGTAATTAATATCTTAATGTATCATTTCCTTCTAAAAAGCTACTTTTATAAAAGTGCATAAATTTCTATCTGTATAACAGTAAGATTTCGAAAAAAAAAACGCACACGCTTTTATCTTTTATATCATCAGTTAATTTAATGCTGCTGTGGGAAAGGGGTTTGTTTCTCATATTTTTCTTGAGATAATAATTGTTTTTAAGTAAATAGTTTTTTTGGATAGATTATTGGATAAAAACATACATCATTATTAAAGTATATCTTTGCTAACCGATCACCTTTCTGTTTAAACATGACACACAGTGTTTGCTTTATCTAAATAAAATTATCTAGATGATCATTTTTGTAACATTTAACGTCACGTTATCTTTATAAATAATGATATATAAATTTATTAATAATATTAATAAATATAAAACAAACTGTTAATCTCGGCTCAAATTATTGTGTTAAAATTTAAAAATAAAATCTCGACGGCAATCGGAGCCTGTGCGGATGACATGCAAAAAATTAATAAATTAAATGAGATCTAAAGTCAAACTCTTTTATTAAATTCTAAACGTTTCAACCCACTTCGGGTCTTTTTCAGTGGGCTCCCAAAATACATAGTTGGTGAACCAATGATTTTAACTCTAGTGAAAACTAACTTCACATCACTATCCACACATAAACCATTTAATTGTTCACAATTGGAAACTATCGAAATAGCCGAATCAGGTTCCGGAATTGCCTTATATATTATTTATGTAAAAATTTTGCCAAGTAATAAAGAGGTGTTTCCTAGATGACACGATGACACGTAAAGGGCAATTCGGTTTATGCACCCTTTGGGAGACCATACGCTCTCGGTAAACCCCGTCCGTGCAGTTCAGGGATTTATATGTTGTTGAAGAAATGTAATTCTTATTTTCCATCTATTTAAAATCCCGTGTAATTGATTAATTAGGTTCCTAGTCGGATCTTTTTTAACAACAGATAAGTATCCCGGTCAGCCAGCCCAAAACACACATTTTGTCCATGTACATATCTTTGTTCATCGCAAACCGTGATATTACCTTATCCGCCTTCATAAATAAAAAATTTAGGATTATTTGGATGAATTACCCGTCAATTTGTAAACATTACATAAACTATTTTTGTGTGAGCTTTTTCAGACATGGAAATATGGAATTTATTTATTTTGGGGAAGGCTCTATTTCTGACTGCAGATCGTTTTCCACAGGGAGTTTAAAAATATTTTGTTCTATATTTTTTAACCCCTTATGGTGGTTTTTTTCTTTGTCAAATACTGGCAGAACAGAAGTTCTCTCCTAACCGCAACAAATCTCGAATTTCACACGGGATCGATACGGATGATAAATTTAAAAACCATTTATCTCTTTTGTCAGCAAAATCAGGATTTTAAAAAAAACAAAGGAAGTCGGGTTCAAGGAAACACTAAAAGACTGAGACGGGGCCCCTGACTCACATGGCCTGAAGAAAATTCTTTCGTACATGTGTAAAAATATTGGATAGGACGAATATTCCTATTATTGAATTTAATTTGTTTATCTAAGAGCCATCTAAATTTATCATCCAGTCGAACCCGCTCCTTATTATAAAAATAATGTAATGATCTGCTTTGCTCACCGAAAAACCATCACAATAACACACTGGGAGATCTAACATGATGTAACGAACGAGTTCATAAATATCCAATCTAACTTTGTGCCTCTGTCTATGAGCATCATAAATAATATTAATAAATAATTTATTAATAAACTTATTATATATATAATAAATAATAAAAATATGTATTACCTATATCTAATCTTACAATTAAATGAAAAAAGTGTTATCTTTACTAAATTATCTAGAATAATGTTTAGATAATTTAGTTAGGGTAAGCGATAAAAATTTATATAAATAAAATATGAATATAGTTTTATATCTCTTTTTAATTTACAGTTTTCATCACTGTGTGTTTATACATGAACGTTTTTAAAATATTATCAGAAAAATTATCTAGATGAATCGTCACATAATCTTTTATTTTTTATCTAGTTATATTGATTCTTTATCTACATATTATTATATTTGGAGCAAAATCATTTTCATCTTATCCAAGATGAATTTACATATTCAAAGTGTCTGACATAAAGTGTCACCCGAAAATATACAAGTAGATCTCGTTATTTGGAGAGGATTTTTCCCCAGCAAAAATGTCGAGGGAGGCCATTATTTTTGCATGTTCTCAATTTTGCCATTATGTATCTTTATAATTAAACCTTAAATTAAAATTTTATTAAAGTAAACTCTACTTGAAATAATTAGTTTTGTTAAGATTTTATTAATGTTTCTACAAGGCTTAGTTTGCGAAAAACCCTTTATTTCAATGCTTATAACTCGAAAATAATTGATGCCTCAATATTTTTGCTAGGGAAAAACTGTCTCAAAATAACAAAATCTACTTGTATTCATAGAGCACCGAAATAATAAAGAAACATTACATAGACCTTACATTAAAACATTGCACAATATTACATATTGGTTGCAAATTATTGCTGCATTATTGCTGCAAGATTGCTGCAACGACTAGATGGCCACTTTTGTAATATTGCACATGAAACATTACAGTAACATTGTAATATAATTTTTAAAATAATAAATAATAAACAGTTGCAGACTTATAATTTACTTCATAAATTAAAAATTTTTTTGAAAATAGTATATAAAATACAATGAACAGATTTCATTCATTCGAATTCATCAAATATTCATCTGTCTGATTTCTAAGGAATCAGTTAAGTATGTATTTTAATATCTGAATTCCTGTGTTAAGATTAAGTCCAAAAATAAAATGATGTAAAGATGTAGGCACTGATACTTTTAGTCTCACAGCTAATAATTTCACCAACCTTTATGTAATTCTAACTAAAAATTTAAGTACGGGATAGATAGAGAATCGCGCGCCGCATAGCGGTTAGATAAGGATCTAGCGATTATTAAATATTTTTATAACCTTTTTGGAATGTTGTTGCAACATTTTTATGAAATATTATTTGCATGTTTCTGTAATGTCTCTACAATGTTACATTGTAACTTGCAAGATTGGAACATTGCTGCAATGTAATTGTAATGATCTGTGCTATGGGATATTTTCGATGTGATACCTTATGTCATCCTGCATATATATATTTTATCTCACATCTTTACCTAGCTAATTTTAAAAGTATCCAAGTACAACACTGGACATACATTATACGAGAGTTACATGCACATACACAGTTAACGACTTGAAGAGGATAGTGCACGGTGATATCGAAACGGCAATCTCAACATGCAGAGACGAAGGTAGAACGAGAACCCAGGCCAAATCATGGCAGAGAGAGATCTTCTTTTTCTTCCTTTCTCCTGTAACACTCTATTCATTCCTTCTTCCGGCTCTTCTTCATTCTTCTGCGTAGAATATTCCAATCATTCATCCTCTCAACCAAGCGTGAATCCGAAATTTAAGCGAGCTCCTTCACGAAGTTTCACCCATTTAGTCGAACTAAAAGCCTCCCTTCCTCTCGTTCTACTTCGGACCTCGTTTCAAATGCCGAATATTTCTCGTTCTTGACTTAGGGAGCCAACACACTTTGCTAATATTGCAAACTGTATTTTTCGCTCTCTCTCTCTCTCTCTCTGTTCAAATTGCTAACGATTCCATTTAGACCTTAAAATCTGATATGCAAATCTCACACAATTAAAACGTCATAATCTAATGGAAAAGGAATAAGCGCCCTTCGTCATATCACAGCGGGGGAAAATTTAAAAGAGCGTAGTTTCATAAAAAATTCTGAAAATTAAAACACAAAGCGTGAATTCATTATTATAAAAGATTTCTCAGAAAATGAATTTATATTACATAACCAGCAATGATGGAAAATTTTATTACAATATTTGATAATCTTGAAAGAAAATATAACAATTACACTAGTTTACCGCCAAAATTTTTTATTGAGGTTTAATGTGTTAAAAAAAGGTTTTCTTGCATATTTAAGATTTTTCTTAAAGTCTTTATCTTCTTTTTAAATCTAAAAAGTCTGATCAAATATCATGAATATATCATTCCGTATAAAATGCATTTTTTATTTCAAAATCTTTACTTTTTAGCCATTTATGAAATTTAAGATTATAGCTTGGAAACTATGTTATTTTTCATATGGGATGTTCTTGTAGAAAAAAGATATTTGGAAAAAAAAATTTTTTTTACCAAAATTAATTTTGCCATTATTTGTTGCCTTTAGATCATACTACTTTATCTAGAACATTTTTTCGAAAATTTATTTTTTTCGAAATTCCAGATTTAATAATTAAAATGAAAAAATACTCTATATAAAAAATTTAGTGGAATCTATCACGATAAGTTACAAATAAGTATATCAATACCCTAAACTATAAATTATTATATGACTTCTTTATCATAGGTGAAATATTTACTATTTCAGCAAAACTCTGTATTTAAATCCTTCCTAACATCCTAAATAGTAAACTGACGTTATTAGACACTAAAATGATGTCACTTTGACGTTTTAAAAAAGTTTATTCGACTATATGACTAAAAAATAAGATATCGAAATAAAAAATGCATTTTATAAGGACTGAACAATACACTCATGATTTTAATCAGAATTTCAAAATAACGTTAACTTTTTATAAAAAGAAATAAATATCGCAAAAAAAGCAATTTCTTGTATAAAAAAAAAATCTCAATAAGTTTGGAAATCTGAATGCTGTGAAAATTGATTGATGACATTGTTTTCAGCATCTAAAAAGCATCTATAAGAAACTTTATCTAGTCGAAATAATGAAAAAATAAAATGTTTTGATCTACATAAGATTTTTTTAAATTTAATTAATAACAACGTACTATTTTTTAAAATAACATGCACGTAATTTTTGTCGTAAGTGCTTTTATCAAACATTGCGGTAAATTTTGCATCTGTGATTGCAGCCAATAACCCAATAATCGCCGATGTAAAAAAAATTATAGCGCAGCGTGAGCAAATATAATCGCTCTGATTACACGCGTGACCGCACAGAACATGCCTCGTTAAACAATTACATTATAATATATGTACATATTTAATCGAATAAGTGTGGACAAAAAAATTTTCCCGAAACGTACTCTCGCGTACAACGCGATCATTTCTGGCTTTATTGTCATGAGTAAAACGTAATTATAAAATTGCCTGCGCACGTGTTGGTCATTGTAATTGAAAAAAGTCGTTCTTAAACCCTGTTTGGTTAGGTTTAGGTTGGTTAGGTTAGGTTAGGTTCTGTTTGGTGATTCAACTGTGATTATTTGCCGCGCGAAATTTAAATTTTTTTGATGATGCTCTCCAAAGACATAAATTAACTTGATTGTTTTTGAAAAAAAAAAAAAAAACCATTTTTTGCCTTTTTGAGTTAATTGCTCCTAGCATTTGCACGCGTATTTCGTCCTCGCATATTATAGCTACTTATATTTCATTTCTGTTGAGACGAACTTTCAAAAAGTATATTATTATGACAATTATAAAGGCGCAATTGATTTTAATTTGATTTCACTCTCTCTCTCTCTCTCTCTTCTCTTCTCTTCTCTTCCATTTCAGCTGAGATCCGCGTAATGTTGAAGTAGTTTAAACCAGAGTCCTTTGAATAGAGCTAGCAATCAGCTTTCTCTACAGACAGTCGGTCCTGTTAGACTTTTCTTCCAGCAATTGCGGATTTTCGTGGTTTGATGAAAAACAAAATTCAGCAACAATCGACCGAAACTAGGTGAAAAGGAGGAAAAGTGCTAATTTAAAAGGATTTTACGAATACTGGGTAAGGAAACATTTTGGGGAAATAAACAATGTCCTCGTCGATTGGAAACACCCCGTACGGATGGACGATAGTATCCTCTCTAATAAAGAGTGTGAATTAAACCGTGCGATTCGTTTTGCTAAATCGTTTTAATCGTCAAAACTGCTCGAAATATAATGAATATAAAGATCCTAAAGGATCTTTGGCGAAAGACTCTATTATCGATTATTTAAAAAGTGGACCGTCTTTCAATGTCCGTTTTTTTTCTACGATGACGATAAAAAATTTTAATTACGAGGGAATGTTTGCTGTTTTATCTAAATAAAATTATATAGATGGTCATCTAGATAAAATTTGGGCGTTATCTTATCTTTATATAGATAATAAAAATATATTATTTATATCTCCATCTTACAATAGATGAAAAATGTTTATTTCTAATTATCTAGAATAATGTTCAGATAATTTGATTTAGTTCATAGCACATAAAAATACTTAAGTAGGGGGATAAAAAATTTATAACCTATTTAAAATATGAATATTTTATATCCTTTTCATAATTTAATTTTTTAAATAATAATGTTACATAAGCGTTTTAAAAATAAAATTATTGGAAATTGTAATAAATCGCCAATAAATTTTTTCTTTTATGTAAATATATTTAAAAAAAAATCACGTTCATTTATTAACAATAAAATTACATATTTTCATCTTATTTTTATTAGTATATAATTTTAAAATTTATTTAAGCACAACACTGCGGTTACGAGAAATATAATAAAATCATTTCAAATTAAATATCTATTTCAAATTGAGCAATATTTTATATTTTTCTTATTCTATTTTTTTTCTTCTTTCAGATTGGGTTTTGTTTAGGAAACTGACGATAGCTTTCGAAGTGGATCAAGGCAAATAAAAGACGTTTTATAGGACAGATAGAAACAAAGAGTGTTTATCATAGTGAGACAAACAGAATTAAATTCGTACTTTCTTCGTATTCACGACATGACATCGTAAATTTAAATTTTCCTGACATAATTTTTTTTCTTCTTAAAACAAAGTTTTTTATATATATTTTAAACTGGAATTATTTTTTTTTTTTTAATTTAAAAGTACAGAACGGAGAATGAAGAAAACAGAATCGCTATTGCTATACTTTATTGTTCAATTAAAATATTATATTGAAGCAAAATAATGAAAAGTCATTTTCGTGCCAAGTTTCTCTCGCTTTTCGTAACAACTTTTCAGTCTTTACTTCCTTTTCGAATTTCATCTATCTTCCTTTTTTCGAACCT
>NW_028189826.1:0-10343 GCF_048542155.1 Nylanderia fulva | reverse complement strand
TATAATGTTAAAAAATTTTTAAAAGAAGTTAAAAAAAAAGGGAATTTTAAAATTTTTTTTATAAGAGAAAAAAAAAATTGTTTTTATTTTGATTTTTTAGATCTAAACAAAATTTAAATTAAAATTTATTTTATATTTTTAAAAAAGAAAATTTGAGTTTTTTTAGGAGGAAGGTAAATCAGGGATGTGTTTTCTACAGGATGAAAAAATTTTTAAAAAACAAAAAAAAATTAGCAAGGGGAAATATATTTGGGCTGGTCCCAAAATTAAAAAATCCCTTTTAAAAATTTCGCATTACAAATGGAAAAAGGAAAAGTATATAAAAATTAAATCACAAAAAGGTTTTTTTTGGACATTTTTTTTAAAACCTTTATATATAGCTTTTAGATGGTTATTTTGGGGTGATGCTATTAGAACTCTAATTCATTTTTCAAAATAGAAACCCCATGGGAAGGAATATAAAAAATTTGACGTAAATATACAAAAAAATTTTATATTATATATATATATATATATAAAAAAATTAAAGTCGCTTTAAATTTTTTATATAACTTAACTAAAACCAATTTTTAAAAACTTTTTGTTAGATGCTGCGCGACTTCAAAAACCCAAATTTTAAACCCAAAAAAGGGAAAAGTTGAGGTTTTATAATTGCAAGAGGTTTAATTTACCCAACCCAGAGTTTGGGGAACAGAGATTTGTAAGTTAATAGAAAGATGATACTCAACTTTATCAAAATTTTGGGAATGGTGCAAAAAAAAATAAGCCTTTCGATTGCCTAAAAAAAAAGATTTTTTTAGTAACAATGATAGAGACAAAAAACAATTTTTCCCAAATTAAAAAACCCAAAAAAAACCCTAAAAAACAAGAATCAAAACCCAATGTTTTCCTACAAAATCCAAAAAGGGTTTCCCCGTGTCCTCCCCCACTGGTTGCTACAAAAGGGGGGAATTGAAAAATAATAAACCCCGACAATGTGACCCTCGCTAACCCCTGTCCAAAGGGTTTGTGCAGGCTGAACTTAAAAGGAATTACTCCAAATTTTTCGTTTAACCCCCCCCGCCAAGGGGGGAAAAAGAAAGGAAACGGTGCTCATGGAGGTCATTAAAAGATGGGCCAGCCCGGTATATGGAAAGGGGTTTTTGAATATGGAAAATAGTTCGATTTTTTTTCCTGGCCGGGTCAAATTAAAAATTTTAGTTTCAAAAATTTGCAAACATGGGGGGGGCCCCAAATTTAAAATTTTCGCCATTTTTCCACTATTTATTTTTGGACCCTTTTTCGACAAAAAATAAATCTTTTTAAACTTTGGAGATTAAAAATTTTTTTGGGGTTTTTATAAACCCTTTGGGACTTATTGGTATTCATGGTTTTAAAAAATTTTTAATGTTTTCCTATTTTTCCCAATCAAGTTTTTTTTTGCTGAAATTTTCCTCTGGGACTACAGAATCGGGTTTTCCCAAAAATAAGTTTTCCGGGGAACCCGGTTTCACTGAATGTTTTTTTCGTTTATACGGGGTTGGGGCATTCTTTTGGGTTTTTGGGGACCAGGCTGGGGAATTCGTTTTTTAATTTTTTACCGGACCCGGGTTCCCAGATTTTGATTGAGTCTTTCGTTAGCCCGTTTGAGAAGGGGGCATTTTCCCGCCGTAAAAAATTTTAAATTTATGTTTTTTTTTTTTTAAAAATAGTTTTTAAATGATTTCGATTTGTTTCCGCTGTATTGGCAGTAAGCGGGTGTTTTTTTTGGGGGTTTTTATCTTAAATTTTCTTTCCAGCAATTTTAGGAAATTTCCGCCCGTCTGTTTTTTTGATGTTAGTAAAATGCATATTAGAAAAGGGGATTATTAAAAGGGTTTGTAGGTATCTTTTTGTCGACTGTTTCCGGCGAAATCCTCCAAATTGTGCCCAAAAAGAAAAAAAATTTTCAAAGGCCTCTTGGGGGGCCGATTTTGGATAAAAGCCCGTCTGCCAATTCGGGTTTTTTTTTTGCGGGCAAATTTCAAGCCCCTCACAATTTTTTGTTATTTTGTTAAAATTTCCGTAGATAATAAGAGTGTTTTAGTTTTTCCCATAATCTGTTTTTTAAAAAATGTGCCCAAAATCTTTATGGATTGTAAAAAAATTTTTTCCCGAATTCTTTGAGATTATTTCCTTTTTCTATTTCTTTTTAAATTTTTGTAAAATATTCCATTTCGAACCAAGATTTTTTTTGGATTCTTTTCAAAGGGTTTTCATTTTTTGTTTGGGATCTCTTTTTATGGTCGTTTAGTGACGAATTTTACCGTTTTTATATGTTCTTTGGGAATTTATCTAGAAGAGAGAACAGGGTTACGTGAAAGCCCAATCTGTTCTATATTGTTTTTTCCCGGGGGTTTTTCTTTTTTTAATTTAAAAATAAATTTGGGACAGGAAAAATTAAATGGTCCCCTAGCTTATCGTTTTTGATCGAATACTTGACCTTCAAGGGGTTTGGGGGGGTAGTTATAATCACAAATTTTTTCCCCAATAGCCAATACTCCCAAATATTTTATAGTTCTTTTATGGCGGAATTCTAAAAATATAGCTTTTTTTTTTTGGTATTATTAACTTTTGAGAAAAAGGAAAAGGTTTTAATTCCCCTCTGGTTGTTTCTGCTTTAGTACCGCCCTATTCTTTTTTACTGCTTTCCTTAAAAGATAATCTTCGGGGGTTTTGGGGAATCGAAAAGGGCTAAAAAGGGGTTTTGAAAAACACAGTAAGTCCTTTAGCTTTTAAATGTTTTTTTTTAAAAACCTTTTGCCCAAAGTAAATTGAATATCTTTTCTGAGTAAGTTTTTAGGGGGTTCCAACGTCGTGCCGGTCTGGAAATTTTTATGATAAAAAATTTATTTTCCCCAGAAATGACGAATTTCTTTCGAGTTTTGGGGTTTTGGGAAAAATTTTGAATTGTTTAAAAAAATTACTTTCAGTGGACGTACGGTTTTCCTTGATATACAGGGCCGAGGTATTTTCCTGTTCTTTGCAAATTTGCTTTTTTGATGAATTGTAACGGAAACCTTTTTTTGGGCAAATACCCCTTCAATGGTTTTTCCCAAAATTTCCTTTATGTTCCTCAAAAGTTTTTAAGAGAAAATAAGGATATCAAAAATTTTAGTTCATGAAAAGGGGGGCCCAGATTATTTTTCGGATGAGGTTTTTTAGTTACTTTGAAAATATTGCAGGCGATTTTTTTTAAAAACCAAAGGGAAAAACCTTTCCCAACCCCCCCGTGGCCACTTGATTTCCAAATTTGCGGTTTTGGTATTTTTTTTTTGGGCACGAAATTTGGAATAGCCCAGAAAGAAAAATTTTAATTTAAAATGCAGAAAACCCCTTCCGGGGTTTCTGGGTTTTTTACCCTTTGATTTATCTAGTAGAGGAAATGGTGGGCTCTGAGATAAGCAATTTTTTTAAACCCTCCCAAAAGGGCAAGCAATTCTTTTTTTTAGTTTTTTTTTTCCCCCTTTGTACCCGGGGGGTGACGGGGGGGGGAACCAAAAGGGGAGCATGATTTTTCAAATAAATCTGTTTTAAAATTCTTTATTGATATTTTTTTCCTTTTCTGATCTGGTTTTAGAGCAACGATAGGGTTTTTTTTTGCTAAAATTTTTTTTCCCCAAAGTTTTCCCTGCCTGGGCCTTTAATTTGGGAAAAATCAAAATTTTTTTTTGGGAAGGACTGTTTTGTATTTGTTAATCAAGTTTTTAATATTTCTTTTTTTTTCTCGGATAGGTGATCCAGTTTTGCTTTTAAAAAGCTCAACCCCGGGGGAAAATTAAAAAAGTTTTTTAGATTTTCTTGATTTTTTTCCTTTTTTTTTTTTGGTGTCAAAATTTTCATTTCCCCTTTTTTATTTTTCCAAAATTTTTTTTTTGGTAAATCTTAAAAGGGCCTTCTTTTTTAAAACCGAAGGGTTTTTGATTTTGTCGAGGGGAGGAGGGATTTCATAAACCAAAAAATTCTCCCTCTTCAAAAACCCAAAAACCTCCCCGTTTTTTTTTATTTATGAATTTTCATTCTAGCAGAAATCTTTCCTGCCAAAAACTTTTCTGCCACTGACGTTTTTAAAATATTTTTTGTCTTCTGGGGTAGTCAGGGCCATTTTTTCTCAATTTAACTTTGAATTTAGAAGAGTGAATTCGCCCTGAAACGTAAATTCCTGAAAACTTTTTATTATTAAAAAATTTCTTTTAGCTTATCAGCGGCAGGATTTAGTTTTTTTTGGGCGGGTTTTGGTTTTCATTTCAGGGGGCAATTTGGGGTGCCAAATTTTTAACCCTCTTTATATTTTTTCGGTTCAGTTTTGTTCTTTTTGTTTTAATTGAAGGGCCCGGGGAAAATCTCCCGGGAAAACCTTTTTTTTTCGCAATATGAACAAGGGTTTTTTTTTCTATATTTGTTGGGGATGGGTGATTGGGGTTTGATTCTTTTGATCATATTTTAGAAGAAATTTTCGTGAGCGGGTGGGTTTTTTTTTTGACTAAATTTTTCTAAATTTCCCCCAAAATTCCCTTAAAAATCCTCGTTTAGCAATCTTCGTTTTTTTTTAATCTATCCGGGATAAATTATTGGTAAATTGTTCAAATTTTTTTTAAAACCCCCTCAAAAATGCTACCGGGGGAAATTTTTTTCGAAAATTTAAAAATAATAAAATTTTCTTTCGTAAGGGAAACCAATAAAAATGCCGGGGCCCATATAACGGAAAGAAAATGCCCCTTATGTTTGCGCCAGCGGTTTTGCGGAAAAAATATCTAGAAATACTTTTTTCCCTATCTCGAATTCATCTAAACCTTAAATTTTAAAAATATTTTTGACCCGGGGGAAAAACCAATCCTTTGCGTCCCATCTAAAAATAAAAGTTTTAAAATTAAAAAAAATTTTTCTTCGTCTGATGAAAAGGGCATTTGCGCGCCTTCCTTTTTTTAAACCCTTTAAACCAGCTTTTTCAATTGGAAAAATTTTTTTCCCTCGGGAAAATTTTCTTTGTACGAAGTTTCCCCGCGTATTTCCTTAAAATTTTTTCGGTTTTTTATTTGGCTGGTTCCCTTTTTTTGGGGGCAGGGAAAAATTTTGGGGTAGTTTGCGCCGGTAGGGCCTCTTTCCTTTTTAATTTTCCTTTGTCGTTTTTATTTTGTATTTTAGGTGTTTTTCGTTTTTTTGTAAAAAAAACTCCTTTTTACATTTATATCTCCGTCATCGTCGATAATGTTTACTATCTCCGGGCGGTAAAGCAAGTGTAAAAAGTACGATAAACTCCACGAGTCCTTTTGAGAGTAACGGTCTTTTTCCCCTTTTGTATTTCCCCAAATTCAGGATGATTGGGTTAGGTTTTTTAATTCTAATGGCATTTTTAAGAGAATTTAGTCCCAAATGGGTTTAAACCATTTTTTTGTATACCCTTCGTTTTTTGTCTGTTGATCCTCAACGTTCCCATTTAGAAGCGAAGTTTTTTATTTAAACCGTCATCCTTTTGTTTGGGTTATTGGTCCCCGGCTTTCGATTTGTAAGAGTTTAACTCAAATTTATCGAATTTTAGAATCGGCAAAAGAAATTAAAGCCGTTTGATGGCCCATTAAAACCCAAAATTTTTTAGTAACAATGATAAGGGCCCAAATTTTAAAAAAATTTTTACAAAAATTTTCATTTAAAACCCCAAAAATAAAAACAAGAATCGAAAGGGTAATTTCCTTTCCTACCAATCCCAAAGCTTTTAAGTGTCTCTCACCCACTGGTGCTACTAAATGGGAATTGACCCAAAAAAAAACACGAAAAATGTGATTTTCGCTCACTCGGATCGAAGGGGGTAGCGAGCTGCACTTTAAAAAGGGAAATTTCTCCGAATTTTTTTTTACATAAAATATACCTCAATTTTTAAAATTTTTCATCTTATCTAAAATTTTTAGTTTTTTAAGGAAAAAGATTTTTAAAAAGGGTGAAAAACAGGGCCCATTGTTCATTATTGCGTGGATTAGTTTTTTTTAAATTTAAATACAACATTTAAGGGAAATTATTGGTTTTTTTTTATAGGGAATATTTATTTTCGAAAATTATTTTGGTTAATTTGCACCTATGTATAACAACACATATTTTTTAGGAAAAAAAGGGAAAAACAAAAAAAAGAGATGCGAAAATGAGGAGAATTAAAAAACAAGAAAAGGGAAAAGGTTTTTAAATATAATAAATTTTTAAAAAAAATAATAAATAAAATATTTTTAAAAGTTTATTTTTACGTTTTTTGCACAGGGTTTTTTATTATTTCGTTTTAAATTTTTAGATTTTTTTAGAGTTTTTTTGCCAAAATTTTTACTTTTTTATTTTGAAAGGATTAATTTATACCCCGTAATTAAAATTTTATATTTTTATTTTAAATGGAACAGTATTAAATTTCCCCCCCTATGCATATTGTAAGGGCAATAAAATTTAAATTTTAAAATTATTTTTAAATAAAAGGATAAAAAAGAGAAAAATTTTTAAAATATACGGAATTTTTAAAGTAATTTTAAAAAATTCTAAGTATTTTTGTACTTTTATGCGTTTTGTGTAGCAAAAAAAAATTTAAAAACAATATGTTTTTTTTATTTAAAGCCTTTTTATATTAAAAAATTAATTTAAAATTTAAATTTTCTAACAATTTTATCCAAATTTTTTTTTATAATTTTGATAAAATGATAACTAAAAAATTTTAAAAAAAAATTTTCTTTAAAAATGATTTATTAAATATTAAATTTTTATTTTTGTTAGTTTATAAGTTATTAAATATGATTAAAGATGTGATTTTTAAAAGTGAAGGGTATTTTAAAAGGGAAATTATAAAACACCATCCCACCCCGAACCATATAAATAATTGGGGTTTTTTTTTTGGGAAGTATTATGTATTATTTAAAAAAAAAAAAAGTAATTTTAAAAAAAATTTCATTTTAATCTTTGAGACAAAACCCAAAACTACTGGCAGGGTCAAACCGGGGTTGTGTTTCGGTTACTCGCAAGGGGGGAACTCGGAAAAGGGGCCCCAAGAAATCGGGCGCCCAGGGTCTTTTTCGGCGCGCGCGGTTGGGTTTTCCAAAAAACCGACGCGCGCGCGACACGCTTTGTAGTGCCATTTTTTTTTGCCGCCCGGGCTTTTCAGCCGGGCGGCGACAATTGCTGTGTTTAACGCTATTTTGTAAAGAGTACGAGGGGAAGACGGGAGGCGGGTAAAAAACCCCCCACGCCCCCCGGGCCCCTCCTTTCTTCCCCCTCCTCTTCGTTCAAAAAAACCACAAGATCAAAATACGCGTGTTTTATTCTCCCAAAAGTTATGATTTGGGAAAATCTCGAGAGAACCCCGCGATTTACCCCGGGCCTAGATCGACGATGGCGTGTTAGGAAAGTCGAAAGGGCCCGTTCTGTCTGGTTGTACGGTTTTTTAACCGGGACCCCGACCCGCAATAAGATTTCGCTACGGGTTTAAAAAAAAGCGGGGAAAAAGCAACTCTTCCCCCAAACTGATCCGTGGAGGAGATGCTGGGAACGCGACCCATTCCGCTGCTGCGTACCCAAAAGAGGGGAACCGCGCCCGGGCCAAAAACACTAGAGGCGTGCGCGGCCCCATAAGAGCCATTTGGTTTGCGGACACCGACTGTGCAAAAAGCTTTTGCTCGTAATAAATAAGTGTGCGTTTTAAATTTTTCGCGCGTTCCCGGGCGAACGAGAAAGAGCCGCACCCTAATTCCCCGGGGAAGAGGGGAAAACGGGACGACGCGAGAGGAAACGTTTCGTTCTCGCGAGACACGGGAACCTCCAAGCATGAGAAGACTTTGGGGGCGGCGCGTTCTGGGAAAGATTTGATATTTTTTTTATATATGTTTGGTTTTTCCCAAAACAAAAATTTTTTTAAAATTTTTTACCCTGTCAGAGTCGCGAAACGACAAAATTCCCTTCTCGACACGGTTTGGGCGATTCTTCGGGTTTTTCAAGTCGAGAAACCCCGAACGTACAAATTAACCTCCACCCTTTATGTTTCCCCAACCGGGCCGGGGGAAAAACGTCGGCCCAAGGTACGGGAGAGCCGGTCCCCCCCCCCCCAAAAACGCCGGTTTTGTTTGGGGAGAGATTTGAGAAAAATACGTTTTCGGGGCTCCCTCCGGACCGCTTTTGACTCGTTCGGACCCCGCCGGGCGCGCGGACCCTATCTTTTTTTTGTACCCAAACCCGGCCCCGGGCCCGGCGGGGCTTGGCGACGAAAGGGTCCTACGCACGGCCGTAATGGAGGGGGGGAGCGCCCCAAAAAAGGGGCGTTCAATCGAGACCCTTGTCGCGGAGAGCGAAAGATTTGAAAAGTCCCATTGTACGATAAAATTTACCAGTAGATTATGGCGAAGGGCAAACAACGAAATTTGCATTAAATTTAAAAAGGAAACAAAAAGAAATGCCGGGACAAAAAGGTATAAGCCAACGGACCTCCGGGCCCGGGCCCCGGGACCCCCCGGGCCCGGGGGGCACCTCCGGGTTCGAGCGGGAAAATCCCGGGGCCGGGGGCACCACCCGGGGGCCCCGGGGCCCACCCGGGGAAAACCCCCCGGGGGGGGGGACAATCCGGGAACAAAGGCGCCCGGGGGGCAACCCCCGGGCCGGGGGAACACCTCCCGGGGAACCCCGACCGACCGGCGGGCCCCCTGGGCCGGGCACACCTCCGGGCCGGGGACACCCCGGGAACCACGGCCCCACCGGCCCACACCTCCGGGACGGCGGTCCTCCGGACGACTGTAAAGAATTTTCGAAGTCGGGGGGACCCCCGGCCCCCTACCCCGGAACCCCTTTAAAGAGTTTAGGCGGCCCCCCAACAGGAGAGGGGCCCTAAAAAAAATTTTGGACAAAAGTTTCTTAATATTTGGGTCGCCGAATGAGGGCGCTGGGCCCAATTAAAATAAATCGAAACGTGTCTCTCAAACCCCCCGGGCAAACATACGCCCAAAACGCAAGCTGCGGGGCCGCGATTACCGGGGACGGAACACCCCGCCCGATTGCGAAAACACGCGCCCCGGGGGAAACCCAGCCCGGGCCGGGTTTGGGCCGTGATTATCGTTTCGGCACCACATAACCCGGGCCCGGCCCTCAACTGGGGACGGACGGGCCCCCCTCCGGGGGCGGGCGAACCCCCGGGGCGACCGAAGGAAATTTAACCCAAATCCCTCCCCGCCGGCGTACCCCCGGGGGGGACTTTACGGCGAGAGCCCCCGCTACGAGGAGATTTTAAAGCTACGATACGGAAATACGTTTCGGACAAAGGTTTTTGTATTTTCGACGTCCGCCACCGCGCGAACGATTATTACGATTTTTGCTAATTCCCCGGTAACCCCCTGTGGATGCACAATCTTCGAGATTCTACGAAACCATACGTGGAGAATGCAGGAGGAGCCTAAACGAAGCCGGGGGTTTGCACGAATAAAAAATTTCGAGACCCCATTTAATTAATTCATTAGCTCGCTCGTTGGGTAAAGCGAGAAAAAGGGAAAGGCGCAAAATTCGCTGGGCGGTTTCTCTCGCCCGGGGAGCGAGAAAATTTTTTAGGCCCCTAGGGGTGTTGCTTGATTAGGGGGCGACCCCTCCGGCGGACGCGCGCCGTAACCCAAGTAGATGCGGGTGGCTTTTTGTTTTGGGCGGGCGAACCTCCGGGGGCACGCGCCGCCGTAACCCCAAATCGATCGGCCCTGTTGTTTCGTTGGCGGGGGACAGCCCGGCCGCACAGCCGTTTTTTAAAGTTCGCTCGCGGGGTGGTTTTCTTTGCCGGGGGCAAACAAATTCTTCCAAGTTCGCTCGCGGGTGTTGCTTTTCGCCGGGCGGGAGCGAGAATTCTTCCAAGTCCGTTCGCGGGGGGTTTTCATTGCCGGCGAGGAGAAATTCTTTCCAAGTCCGATGCGGCGTGTTGCTTTTTTGGGGGCGACACCTGGCGGCACGCGCCGCCGTAACCCCAAGTCCGATCGCGGGTGTTGCTTTTTGTTGGCGGGGGACACCCCCGGCGGACGCGCCGCCCCTACCCAAGTCCTCGGGCGTGTTGCTTGTGGCGGGCCCACACCCCCGGCCCCCCCCCAAAAACGCTTTTTTTAAGTTTGCTCGCGCCGTGTTGCTTTTGCCGGGCGAGCGACAAATTTTCCCAAAAATCCGTTCGCGGCGGTTTTTTTCGCGGGCGAGCGGAAAAATTTATCCAAGTCCCTTGCGGGTGTTTGCTTTTGCCGGGCGAGCACAAATTTTTCCAAAATTTTGCTCGCGGCGTGTTTTTTGCGGGGAGCGAGAAATTCTTCCAAGCCGTTTGCGGAGTGTTGCTTTCGCCCGGGCGACGAGAA
>NW_028189825.1:0-10355 GCF_048542155.1 Nylanderia fulva | reverse complement strand
TGTTTTTTTTTTTGAAATTAAACATTTTAAGTTAAATTATGTTTTTTAAACGAATGATGTATTTTTTTTAAAATTTAAAAAAAAGAATTGTGATACTTTATATTTTTTTTTTGAAAAAATTTTTTTGAATCGCTAGATATTTTTTAATTACAATTAGCGACACACAAATATTAAATTTCAACGTTCCGATTAATTTTCAACTTTTTCTGTATATATTTTTATATGTAAGGATATTCTTTAATTATTATTCATTTTTACTATTAAAAACCGATTAAAAGATAAGGGAAATAAAAAAATATAATTTACAACTAATTTAAGAAAATTTTTTCCTAATCAACATAATGTAAACAGTAGTATAACATCAATGTTATAATTTCTCTTTAACAATGTAACATTATGCCTTTTGTATGACAGTTTATATTACTAATTGAGTGGAAATTTATGGATATTATATAACACTTATTGTTATTATATTAGTTTGTGTTTTTTTACTGCTGCATTTTAATAATTTTTACTTAAAAATTTACTACAAAAAAATTCATATAAATCTAAAAAAATAAATAAATATATTATTAAAATTATTCTCACCTGTATATGTATATATGTTTATCTGCAGACACGTAACGTCTCGTAAGTTTATCTTTTCAATAAAAGTTTCTGTTTCCACGTACAGTAATGAATCAGTTTTATTGAGACAGTTTATGGACTAGTCTCTCTTCTTTTTGATAAAATATCCAGTCCTATAATTTATATTGTATAAATACATTATTATATATATTATTATGAATATTTTGTATTTTCTATTCTTTTTTGATATTATAAAAATTAATTTATAATAAATGCAATTGATCATGTTAAACATTTTTGGTTATGTTAATTTTTGGGAAACGGTTTTATTATCAAAAAATTGGTTTAATTTATTTCTTTAATTTTTTTACATTTGTATTTTTTGTAGCATTTTTGTTTAATTAATATTTACTCATAAACTTACCTGAATCATAAATCAATCGACAACCCCGAACAACGATACGTTAATTGTAGCTGCATATAAAGAACACGTTGAAAGCACTGAGTATACAACTATACACTGGAACACACTATACATATTAATTTTAATGCGCAAGCGCGCGACAAATCTAAAATACATCATATACAAGATAACTTTTTGGGGGTTTTTAAAATAAAAAAATCCATAAAATTAGGGGAAAAAGATTTTTTACTGTTTCTCGAAAATTTAATTTTCTCAAAAAGATATCTTAAAGAAATCTTTTTAATGGGACTTCTAAAAATTTTTAAATCTTTTTAGAAAAAATTGGGGAGCTGGGGAAAAGGCAATCTTTGAAAAGTTTTTCTAATTGGGGGTCTTTCTGAAATTCGTGCTACGGGGAAATTTTTAATTTTTTTTGTCTTTCGTTTTTATATTTCAATGAATAAACATTGTTTTTTAAAAGATCTGGTAAATTTTTATTCATAATTTCGCTACATTTTGGGACCCCGCCCGTAAATTTAAAGTCGACGTATATTAAAGGGCCCGTGATTTTAAACCCCAAAAGTTTTAAAAAGTGATGGGAATAAGGGCCAAGTGATGTCGATTTGAAGCCCTTGCGAAATATTTTCATCGTTTGGAAAAATTTGCGGAAATTTTTAGTTTTAAGAGATTCATTCTCCGGATTTTTGAACATCAGAGGGGGGTTGGGCCTTTCAGGGAAAATTCTAAAATCTTTTTATCGGTTTTTGGGAAACAAGAGGAAAATGCCAACCGATAGAAAACCAGTTGGGACCCTGTACGGATACAAAGATTGATATGGTTTTTGGCGAGCGGTTTAAAATCAGGGGATAAAATTAATATTAAATTTACCTTCTCAAACTGGAAATAGGGGGAGTGACTTGTTACAAATTCACTCAAATGATTTTCGTTTTTTAAAAAACTACCGACTTTCTGGCAAAAGGGCAACCTAAACTCTGGTTTGTTTATTAAAAATGATTTTACGGTTTATCGAATTCGATCAGATGATTTAAATATAGTTCTTTTCATTGTCATCTGATGAACAACCCCTTAGTAAATATATCTGAAGTCATTAAAAATCCCCCCGGAAACAATAAATATAATTTTTTTTAAAGAAAATTTTTAATTTAAATCGTTTTACGGATCAGAGGAAAAACGTTTGAGACAAATATTAGCTGGAATTAAAATTTAACGAAAAAAGCCTTGGGAAATTTACTCGAGAAAATTCGTCATTTTTTGGAGGATCTTGCAGATAGTGTTTTGAAAAATGTTTTGGCTTCAACGCTTACCCATAGAATTCAAACGATTTTAGCCGTAGTAGAGGATGTTCCTCTTTTTAAAACTTGCGGAAAATTAGCCGAAAAAATTTGCTGACGGGACGGGGGTTTGAAAGTCGCGGAATTTTCCCCAAAAATGCAAGAAATAAATTTCGGATTTCGGGGTTTTGGCTACGAAGAATCGAAGTTTTGAAGTTTCTCGCCCGAGATGTTCCCAAAAAACCCGGTTAGAGAGAATGAAGATTTAGATTCGTTATCGCGTAAAAAAGACAAATAAAATAAAGATATTAAAGAACATCAATTTTTTTTTAACCATAAAAAGTTTGGTGAAAAGGCAAAAACGATTTTTTACTTTACCGTTCTATGTTTTAAAACATTCTTGGCTTCACGGGAAAAAACAAAAAACCCCGCTTAAGCCGAGGTGCTTACGACGGTGTTTCAACAATGCCTCTTTTTTGGACAGACAAAAAAATTTGAATTTTCTTGTCGTTACGGGCGTGATATATTGTTTTTACCAAAAAAGGGTTTTTATTAAAGGGCCGGGGCAACAATTTAAAATTTTTGCCGAAAAGGGTTTACCCCAAAAAATATTTAGGGGTTCAAAAACCCTTTAATTGGAACCTCGGTTAAGGAGAGAAAATTCAAATGGAAATTTTGGTGCGGATATTAAAACGTCCTTTTTTAGCGCCGTTTTCCCTTTTGCCCATTTTAATTTCCTAATTGACATTAAAAACAAAAAAATTGATTGAAAAACTTTCCCGGTCTATAAATTTACGGGAAAAATTAAAAGAAAGGGCGCATTTGTAAATTTTTTACCCCCTCCCCGTTCTGGGTACCAAAAATTTTAAAACCAAATTTCCAGGACTCCCCCGTTTTTTCTCCAAATTTTCCTCGGTAAAAAAAGCATGGTGTTGGCATATATCTTTAGGGGAATTTTTTTTCCCTTAAATTTTCAAACTCCCAAAAAGGACTTACTCCTGAGAAACTTAAAGGTCCCAAAGGGAAAGGGAATTTTCAAGTCTAGGATGGAGAAAGGGAATTGGGGCCTTAAAAGCAGCTCCTGGGCCCCCCCCTTCTACATATGGTCCCTAAAAAGGAAAAAAAAATTCTTGGGGACTGGTGGGATTATGTGAAACTCATTTAAAGTGACTACCCCGGGGGATCGTACCCCTTTCCCTAAAAATTAAAAGATTTTTTTCTTAAATTTTTGGTAAGAATATTTTTCTAAAAATCGAATTAGTTAAAGCGACTTTCAATCCCCGTCGCTAAAAAAAGATATTCACAAAAACGGGGGGGCATGCTCCTTTTGGGGGCTTTTTAAATTTTCGTAATGCCTTTGGGTTTTACGAAACGCCCCCCAAAATTTTTTAAAACCGGCTCAGGAATTTCTTTACTAATGTTTTGATTTTTCCCTTTTTTTATTTTGAGGCTTTTTATTGTTTCTAAAAGAGAGAAAAAACATATTCCCTCATTTAAAGCATTTTTTTTGATCGTTTTTCAAAAAAGGGCGGAATGACAATAAGTCGCAAAATGTCTTTTCGGTCAAAGCGGGGATTTCTTTTTTTGGGTTTAAATAGTTTCAAACCCCAAGGGAGGAAACCTACATCCGAAAAAGTGAAATCAATTATTGATTACCCAAAAACCTAAAAAATTCATAAAATTACGCAGATTTTGGGGATTATCAATTATTATCGCGCTGCCCAAGGAGGGCAAAAAAATAAATAAAGCTCTTTTAAACAAAAATTTTTAAAAGGGGACTTTCCCCAAAGAGGGATAGAAGAATTATTTTGGACAAAAGGGAAGGGCGGATTAGTTTTTCCGATTTAAGGTAAAAAAAAAACTTTTCCCAATTTATTACCCTTTCTCATCCTGTCCTCATGTCCTTTTTTTAATTTGATGCTTTGATTTGCGGGTTGGTGCATCATTTTGAACGGGTTATTGAGGGACGATATCAAAAAAAATAGTTTTTTTCTCAAAGAACCGACAAAGCTAAAAGGAAATTTAGCACTATGATAGAAAAAACTTTTAGCATTTTTTTGGGCCTTTAAAAATTTTAGGCATTTTGTTAAAGGGAAAGACAACGGGATTAAAAAAATGTTTCAAAAACCCTTTTGTTTTTTGTTTCCGTCAAAAATTTGGAAAAAGCGTCCCCCAAAAGACAGATCAGAAAAATTGGACTTTAGTGTTTAAATTCTCTACAAATTTTCCCTATATTTCTGGAAAAATAATTCAGTTGTGATGCTTGTCAAAAAATTAAAATCTTTTTAAATGCCTTTTATATTTCTTTAAAAGGGAAACTTGCTAATTATCAGAAAGAAAGAAAGAATTTCAAGTTTTACTTTTTCAAATTTTTCATTTGTTAAAGAACTTTTCTTTCAGGATCAAATCCCCTATTTATTGTGTTTGTTTTTTTGGAATTAATTCTTTCAAGGTTCCTAAACTTTTCGCAAAAAAAAATTTTTTGAGGGGGTTTTTTAGGGGACTCGTCACCCCAGCGGCAGATTGACATCTAAAAAATTTACAAATTAAAAATTTCATTTGGCCTTTTTTTGAAAAAAAAAAGGGTGAAGGGGAAGGAAATCGAACTTGTTTCCATGTAAACGTGGGGAAGTTTTCCCAAGACACACAAAAAAATTTTCCCAATTTAAGATTGAATTTCTGATAAACCCGGTTTCAGAATGTGTTTTGACATTTTTGGGACCACTTCCTATTGAAAAAATTACCGTTATTGTCACTTTGTTGGTTTTCCGTTTTTTCCAGAGGGGGCCTTGAAAGCGTTCCTTTTTTCTGAGTTTTTCGGGCCTGGAAATTTTATTTTTTTACAAAATTTTATTCAAAATGGGAGCCCCCGGTTTTTGGGTTCCCCCTCCTATAAGCATTACAACAGATCAAGGTCCTTTTGGAAGAGCTTTATTCAAAAGTTTTAAAAAACCCAAATTGGATGCCAAAGGTTTAGAACTTCTGCTTATCATCCTGCTTCAAAGGGGAATTCGGGGAAATTGGCTAGGTCTTTAAAAGCAGGTTATGGGCCACGAAAAAACCCAAAAGGGGGTGGGAATCGTTCCCTTCCGTTCTTTTTGGGTTTACGTTCGTGTTTCAAAGAAAAAATTTAAAAAGCTTCCCCCGCAGAACTTTTTTATGGTTTTCCACCTTCGTATTCCTGGAAATTTTTCTTTGGGAAGAAGATTCCTGCAGATCCCGAAAAACTTTCCTTTAAAAACACAGGGGTTAATTTTTGAGGAATATCAGATCATCTCCTACAAGTCATCATTGCAAAAAATCCCTTTTTTTCACCCAAAAATCTTTTTATTGGACTAGTTTTTGGGTTCGAAAAGATATGTTTGGAAATCACTACAACCTCCTTATTCTGGCCCCCCTTTTTCCATTCGAAAAGTATCTCTGATCATTTTTTTGCAGTTAATGTTTTTAGGGGAAAAGTTGTCCAAAATTTCCCACCCAAAAAACGTCTCAAGCCAGCCTTAAATTTCCCAAACTTCGATTCTACTGAACTTTTTTCCGTCTTAAACTCCTGTTTTGCATTTCAATCTGTTCCCGCTATTTCCAACTCCCGTTCCTTTCACTTCGCTCTGTTCTGGTAAATTCAGCTCCTGTTTCGCTAATTAAAAACCTTTTTTCTTCTTCTACTGTTGGAAAAGCTTTACGACCTACCCACCCAAAAAGAAGAAAATCCCTTTCGAAAACCCAAAATCGTCATTGGGGGGGGGGGGGGGGGGACTGTAGCATTAAAAATCCCCACCTTTTATTTCAATTACACTTTTTTTTTTAACCTTACACTTTTATGCACTTTTACACTTTTACTCTTAACAAATTGGGAATTAAAATTTAAAACAAAATACAAAAATATTTTTAAGAAAAATCCCAAAATTTCCAAACAAACAAAATTTATTCAATTTGGGTTTCATATTAATTTTTTTTGTTTTTCGCCCTTTTTCTTTTAATGAATAAAAAATTATTTTTTTTAAAGTTGGTTTAAATTTTTTATAAATCGCACAACTGCCGATTTTAAACTCCATCTATCGGGACATCGCGCAAAAATAAATTTTTTCTGGGAAATTTTTCCCAAAGGGCATTTGGGAAAATACAATGGAATGAAAAAATTCCAAAAACCAAGATTTTTTTTTTAGACTTTAAACTTATTTTTGCAAGCTTATTAAAATTTTCCCTTTTTTGCAATCTTTTTGGGGCGAAAAAAAAACGGTTTAAATTTTTTAAGTATAAATTTTTGAAACTTTTTTACAAGGGAAATATTGTTATGACCCCTGACGCGGGGAAGGCAAAAAAAAATCGTATTTTTAAAAAATTTTTTGGGGGGCTTTTTTTCACAAATTAGACCCCGCTGGCCCTACTTTATTAAAATTAAATTTAATCGTGGAAAAAAATTTTTGGGTTTTTTCTATTAAAGCAATTAAAAAAAATTCTTGGTGTTGGAAAATTTTAATCGGATTAATATAATGAAAATTTTAAAAGGAAAAAAATAACGTTCGGCCCCGGTTTTAAAAAAAAACCTCCGGGAATTTCCCCCCCTTTAAATCGTTTGTTTTCTGAGCAGAGGTACGGTTCAGAAACGGTTTTAAAAAGTTTGAAAATCCCTTTAAAAAGGGAAAATTTGGGGGGCGTCCCCCTCCAGATGCCCAAGCCATGTGATCTGGGTCAGGATCTTCGCCCGAACCGGGCGGCGCAAGCCAGCCCCCGGGGCGAATAGCCGTTGGGAATTTTGGCGAGGGCTCGTTTGCTTCGTGAATTTGTGAAAGAACGGGGATGTATGGCGAAGGCAAAACCCTCCTCTGAGGATGCCATCGCAAAAGGCCCCCGGTTTGAAGGCTCTCTCCGTCCCATGAATGGGGTTCCCTTTCTTTCAGCCCAAGCTTAAGGGACTCCCCGGGACCCGGAAATTTTTTGAGGCCCACTTCCCCCGTGGAAATTCGGCCCCGTGCAAGGTGGGGTTTGCCCGTCTGGGGTTTTATGGCATCGTCGAGGGTTTTTTGCGCCGGGGGCCACGTCGTCGACGTAAGCAGTCCGCCCGGGAAAGGGGGTTTGGCCCCCCTTTAGGAAAATTTCGCCCCCCCGTTGTTTCAGAGTTTCCCCCAGCGTTGTTGGCCGGAACGGTTTCACAAGCCATGCCGTAGGTATTGTTAAACAGCTCGGATTCTTGGGGTTTTGTCCGTCTTGTTTTGACGCCACAGGATTGTTTGAAGACGGGGAATCCTTTAGGATGTACGGGGGATTGGCTGGTTTCATTTTCTCTACGTCGGTGACCCAAAAACGTCCGGTTTCCAACGCCCTCGCAGCAAAAACGGCGTTGAGCCCCTTGGCCCGAAGATCGGGCCCCCGGCAAAAGATGAGGTTTAACCCAAGGACCGGCCCGTGTTTGGGGGAGAGCGTTAAAAACGATTGGGAAATTTTGTGTCGTGTCGACCCCCTTCAGGAACCCCCTGAATTTTCGGGTAAATAAAAACTTGGGTCATCCCCCTGTCGTTGCAAAGTTGACTCTCTTTTTATGTGTTGTAAAAATCTTCGAAAATCCTTTCATGAAGTTTCGTAGAGGTCGCCCAAACGAGGATCTCGGCCCGGCCTTTTGGGCCTTTATGGCTTTTAGGAGAGCTCCGCTGGTTGGGGGAGTCTGTGAAAAATTGTCGGGGGTGATTTAAAGTACAGCCTACAAGTACCCCCGGTTAGACGTGGTGTGGGGGGGGGCCACAATTTAATTTCCCTTTGCACTTAGCTTCCTCGGGAGTAAAATGGAGCCCGAATTTTTGGCCGCTCTCCTGCTCCCAAAAAAAGCGCGAACGAGGGCGGGGAGGTTGTGATCGGCGGGTGCACCCGGGAAAGTGCGGGGGATTTTTCCGTTTGGTTTTTTGTTGCCCTCGTAGGGGCCCGGGGGGGATCCATCCCCGGCTGGTTGCTGGGCGATCGGTCCCTTTAGTAAACCCCCCGGGGACCTTCCCGAGGGTCAAGGGTAGAAACCCCGGCTCCCAGCAGTTTTGCTCAGCTGGGTGTTTTGTCCCGGGAAGGAGGTTTAGCCCGCTGGAGTCCGTCGAGATGAGGGGCCCGCTTTTTTTCGTTTTCTGCCCGGGCTGAGCCTTTTCGCAAAAAGATATGCGGGGCAGCAACCCCAAAAACCCCCCAAACGGAGTCGGGGTTTGGGCAAGTCGGGCGTGGGCCCTGCCGGGGTGACCTTTCCCCGAAACTTTATCCCGAGCGGGTTCCTCCAAATTCCCAAGATCGAGAGATCCGGGGAGACTCGAGGAAAGGGGGAGACGTTGCGCCAAGGGGTCGAAATTTATCGACATCGGGCATTGGTCGATCAAAGGCCCCGTACGGGTATGGTTTTAGCCGACCCGGCGGCGATTTTTTAAGTCGAGCTTAGCAAAAAAAAAATAGCATTATGATCTCACCCTTGGAAAAGTGTGGAAGGGGTTTTTGGCCCCCGGTGGTTTACCTTTAGTGCCTGGGACGACGTTTGGGTTTCTCCCCGGGGAACGTTGGGTGGGTCGTGCGTCGCACGTTTTTGACAGTTTTTCTTCGAATGACAGGAGATACGAGGTGGTTTCCAAGCAAATTGTTGGGAGAGCGGTTGTCTCTCAAATGTTTTTTCGCTGTGGACCGTTTGGCTTGAAATTCGGAAAGGGCATTTTAAGGTGGCCTTTCACGAAAAAAGTTTTAAAGTGCGGCGGCCCCAGATCCTTGGTGCTTTGTTAAAAGGAAATCTTTGGGAATCCCTTTAAGCCTCTCCCGGGGGGTTGCTAAACTCTTCGGTTTGTTTCGGCATTGAGCGTCCGGATGTCGGCTGATAAAGTAAAAGAGTTTTCGTTTTTTTGGGCCCGGGGAATGAGCTGACGTGGAAAAAAAACCCCTCCAGACGCGTACGTGCGTAAAACATTCGGGGGACTAGGAAGTTGAAGAGGTCCATTCCGTGGGTGGTTAATTGGACGTCAATGCTTTTCCGGCCTTTGACGGCGGGCAGTAAGTAACGGCGTTGTGAATGCTCTCAACCCCTCTGGGGTATCTCCCTTAAATTTTTGGCACGGCGATGAATGTGGCAAAGTTGGAGCGGATCAATTCCTTTTATTGTTATAATGTTGCCCAGGATCGCCCAAGCGCGATCATAATGTCACTGGTGACAGGTAACGACTTTATTAATTTTTCAGCGGCCCCCTGTCAAGCATGAGCGGAGGTGATGAAAGCGCTCGATGTTGGAGATCGCATTGCCACTCACGACGGAGAGGAAGAGATCTCTGAACGACGGCCAATCTGCGTAGGCACCCGAGAATGGCTGTACTTTTATGGCGGGCAGTGACGACCCTTTGGGGTGGCGGTCGGCAGAAGGAGGTACGCTCGATGCACGAAAGTGTTCAGCGTAGCCGTCAAGTATGCTTCTTTGGTTGACATACAGATTCTCCGTATCAGCGGTGCAATTCTGAACTTAAAATAATTGCTCTCGCTGAAAATTTTTCTTTAAGGCTGCTCGGATAAGATCGTGCTGCGCTTCGAACTTCGTCCACAAACTGATCCAAAATTGGTGCGTGTGGCGATAGCACTGGTAGTGATATTGGGAACTGCCCAGCTTCCCTTTAAGTACTCCACGGAACATAAGATGCGGATTTTAATCTCACGCTGACAGTCGACCAGGTGGGTACATCCATGGGTGGCCACACACAGATGCTCACTTTTTCTCCCCACACGAAGAGTTACGCTCGCGAACTTGCGGTTTGCCGGTGGGGAGATATCCGGTCGAAGGATCAAAATATGTTCGCGAACGCGCTGCGTAAGAAAGGGTCGCGCAGCACAAAAAGGGTGAGTCACTTTTTCAAAAGAATTTAATTCTTAACACACTTAATGACAAATACACTTTACAAACTTCATACAAATGTTTAAATTTTTTTACAGTAAAATCGTAATTAAAAATCAAAGTGCGGAATAAGCGGCGGGTCGTCAACAATTTTTAGCGGTTTTTTCAAGTATGCGGTTTGCGTTTTTTGCGGTTCACGGCGGAAAAGCGATAAGGTGCTAAGCCATGGAGCTTCTTTTAATTTTTAGGATGGAGCCCCCCA
>NW_028189824.1:0-10380 GCF_048542155.1 Nylanderia fulva | reverse complement strand
TTCTGGCGGCGTTCAGGCGATTTACCGGACGGCGAGGCATATGCTCTACTCTGACTAGTGATTGTGGCACGAATTTGATCGGTGCCGACGCAGAACTCAAACGGATGTTCACGGCATCTTCTCGCAAGTGGGCTCACATCGCTAACATTCTCGCAAATGACGGAGTGAAGTGGAGTTTTAATCCACCCTCCGCCCCCCATTTTGGAGGAAAATGGGAAGCTGGGGTGAAATCCGTCAAATTTCACTTGCGGCGAGTTCTCGGCGACGCTCGCCTTACCTATGAAGAACTGACAACGCTCTTAGTGCAAATCGAGGCGATTCTGAACTCTCGCCCGCTCACTGCACTCTCAGATGATCCGTCGGACCCTACCGCTCTCACGCCTGGGCACTTTCTCGTCGGGTCCACTCTCGCTACCGTGCCGGAACCTTCGCTTCAAGAGGTACCTCAAAACCGGTTGTAACGACCCTATTAATGGTCGTTACTAAGTGCGCCGGGCCGAACACCTGCCCGACGCTCCTGGCCGACCATCCGCCGGGCGCGTGATCCATCCCCCTCCGGCGGGATGCCCAACACGTGACAGTAAGCACGTGGGGGGACCCGCACCGGTATATAAGCCGGCTCGTCCGAAGAGCCGGCACCAGTCCTGTCCTGAATCCTGATCCTGACACCAAGCCTCTGGGTGTACTCGAGGCTTCCAAGACCAAGATTCCTGACAGTCGACGAAGACGGGTGTACCCTCTTCGCTGCCTGGGAGTTCCCGGCGTTCGACTTCCTTCTCTCCAACCGACGGAGGTGGGTTTAACCCCTTCGCTGCCTGGGAGTACCCGGCGTTCGGTTCCTTTCCCTCCAACCGACGGAGGTGGGTTTAACCCCTTCGCTGCCTGGGAGTACCCGGCGTTCGGTTCCTTTCTCTACGACCGACGAAGGTGGGTTTAACCCCTTCGTTGCCTGGGAGTGCCCCGGCATTCGGTCTCCTGTGTCCGGCCGACGGAGGTGGGTTTGACCCCTTCGCTGCCTGGGGGTACCCGGCATTCGGCTCCTTCTCTCCGGTCGGCAGAGGCGGGCGTGCCCCCTCTGACGCCAGGGTGTACCCGGCATCCGACTCTCCCGCAGCGCGCCGTGCCGCCGCCCGCGGCCCCGCAAACGCGAGATCGTTCGTCCGTCCGCGCATTTATATATAAGTTTGTGTGACTGTCCGCTAGACTAAGTGTATATATCAAGTGTAAGTAATCATTGAATAAACCTTTTGTGACTTTGAAACCGTGTACGCAAGTTTGGCCTTCCGATTCCGAATCCTGGTTCCGGCGAGCCGTCCGAGGCTAACCGAAATCCGCACCGTTACATGGCGCCCGAACAGGGACACTGACGCACGGTAGGCCCAGCTCGCGTATCACCGAATGAGCAGTGCGTGGGTGCATTCGCTCACCAAAGACCAGATCCTCCAGGAGCTGGAGCAACGCCACCTTGACTCGACCGCCCCGCTGGACACGCTGAGGAAACGCCTGCGAAGACACATGAGTAAGTATCCAGAAAGCATGCCGGGGACTAGCACACAGCAGAAGCCCGTCAACTTGATCCCACCGACCATCATCATACCAGGGGTCGACCAGATGTCCGACGAGGATGATAGTGGTAGCGAGAACACGGTAAGCCGTCGACCGTCTCGACCCCACCAAGATCTGCCGGCACTCGACCGAATGAAAACAATGAACCAGATTCGAAAGTGGGGTCACTTCTTCGATGGCAAAGATCCCCTTGCCTTTCTGGAGCGAACGGAGGAACTCCGAGCCAGCTACGGCCTCGACCCCGTCCAGCTAATCACCGGACTTCCGGAACTACTACGGGGCGACGCCCTACTCTGGTATCGGAACCATAACGAGGAATGGGATACCTGGGAACAATTTACTCAGGCGTTCCGTACCCATTTTCTACCGCCCGGATATCAGCGGCGGATGAGACGTGAGATACAAGGTCGACATCAACGACCCGGGGAAACGTTCCAGGCCTATTCAACGGCCGTATTGACCATGATGCGACGAGCCGGCGGATACACAACCCGAGACAAGGTCGAACAAATCTACGAGAATATGGACCCTGAGTACCAACTATACGTCCCGCTGACCGATCAGACCAGCCTCGGTGACCTGAGCACGAAGGCCGTCCAGTACGAGGCTATCATTCAGAGGCGAAGAGAGCGCAAGGCGGAGAGCCCCGCTCAGCCCAGGGCCACTATAGCCGCCGCCACATATAACCGAGAGGAGTGCTGCTGGCGCTGCAAACAACGGGGACACACTCGCCTAGAGTGCAAACGCCCCCCCAGAAAATTCTGCTCCCGATGCGGCAAGGACGGGGTACTTACCCGGGATTGTCATCCACCGTCGGGAAACGCCGCCCGGACCGGGAACGTAGCGGCCGTAGGCCGGTCCAGCACGGAATAGAGTACGACCCCAGGCCGCACCTACGCGTACAGATACGTCAAACAGAGGTCCGAGCCCTATTGGACTCCGGATCCGAAATGTCCTTCATGGACAAAGAAACCGCTCGACAACACCAGATACCGATTCAATCCCTCGGCACAGGCGGGAACACGGTGCGGCTGGCCGACGAGACCACCACAAACATCATCGGCACTGTCCGCCTAAGATTCCGAATCCAAGGGCGGCCCTGTCGCCACAGATTCGCGGTGCTGCCTAGACTCAGCAGCCCGATTCTGATAGGCATCGACCTGTGGGCTAAGCTGGGGATCGGCCTGACAACAACTAACACACGCCGGGCCACACAACGAACCACCGTTAACGCCAACATCACCGCCTTGAGCACCGGAGCGACCGATGAGCACACCCGACTGCAAGCCTTCCTAGCCACCGAGTTGCCCCTCTTCGATACCATCCGGGGCCCCACCGATCGGGCCGAACATCACATCCGCCTGAAACCCGGCCCGCCAATCAAACAACGATACCGACCACGGAACCCGGCCATGCAACGAGTGATCGACCAGGAAGTCGAGGAAATGCTGAAAGAGGGGGTCATCGAACCCTCCGCAAGCGGATGGAGCTCGCCGGTAGTCATTGTCCGAAAGAAGGACGGAACTCACCGCTTCTGCATCGACTACCGGAAGCTCAACGCGGCATCCGAAAAAGACGCCTACCCGCTACCTCACATCACCGCCACACTCGATAAATTACGAGGGGCCCAATACTTGTCTACCCTCGATCTGAAAAGCGGGTATTGGCAGATTCCGCTAACCAAGGCAAGTCGGCCAGCTACAGCCTTCACCGTACCCGGCAAAGGGCTGTACCAGTTTACGGTCATGCCATTCGGCCTCCACTCCGCTCCGGCCACGTTCCAACGGCTCCTCGATACAGTCCTGGGCCCGGATTTGGAGCCCCACGTGTTGGTCTATTTAGACGACATCGTGATCGCCAGCCGTACGTTTGAAGATCACCTCCAACATCTGCGCGAGGTTTTCCGACGCTTGAGGGGTGCCAGACTACGCCTAAATATCGAAAAATGTCACTTCAGCCGAAGCAGCCTCAAGTACCTGGGACACGTTATCGACCGACGGGGCATCCAGACCGACCCGGGCAAGGTCAGCGCCATCACGGGGTGGCCCGTCCCCACCACGCTCCGTCGAGTCCGCCAGTTCTTGGGAATGGCCTCGTGGTACCGCAGGTTCATCCCCGAATTCTCCACCGTGGCCGCACCCCTCACGAACCTCACGAAGAAAAACGCGCGATGGGCCTGGGGAGAACTAGAAGAACAAGCCTTCCGACGGCTCAAGGAGGCTCTAACAACCGCGCCAGTGCTCGCCTGCCCGGACTTTAGTCACCCCTTCCTCTTACAAACGGACGCCAGCTCACACGGACTAGGGGCCGTCCTCACGCAGGAATTTGAGGAAGGAGAGCGCGTCATCGCTTACGCCAGCCGAACACTTAATCCCGCCGAACGCAATTACAGTGCCACCGAATTAGAGTGTCTAGCCGTAGTGTGGGGAATCCGGAGAATGCGAGACTACCTGGAGGGGTATCGGTTCACCGTAATCACGGACCACCAGGCGTTAAAGTGGCTACAGCAGCTCGAGGCTCCCACCGGTCGACTAGGCCGCTGGGTATTCGAGCTGCAACAATTCGACTTCGAGATCAAGTACCGTCGGGGGACACAGAACCAAGTAGCCGATGCGCTCTCGCGAGAACCACAGCTCAGCGCCATCATCAACCAACCAACATGTCCCTGGTACAACCGGATACGAGCCCAGGTAGAAGCGGAACCGGAGACCAGTCCAGACTACGAGATTCGCGATGGGCAGCTATATCGCCACGTACTGCACGACCTGGACTTCCGGCACACACCTCCGGGGGAACAATGGAAGAGATGCGTGCCACGCGACCAACGATCCGAAGTCTTGCGGCGGCTACACGACGAGCCCACAGCGGGACACTTAGGGGTGGCCAAGACCATCGCCCGGGCCGCCCAGTTGTACTATTGGCCCGGTATGTTCCGGGAAATCGCGCGATACGTGCGCCGATGCCCAAACTGCCAGGCGTATAAAGTGTCGCAACGACGACCGGCCGGTCTCCTTCACGCCACCCCCGTCACGGCACCAGGACAGCAGGTCTCCGTAGATCTGGTGGGACCCTTGCCGAGATCCCGACGAGGACACACCTGGCTCCTTACGGCCCAGGACCGATTCAGCAAATGGCTGGAGCTTATTCCTCTCCGGAAGGCAACGGCGCGACAGTTGGCCGAAGGAATCACCACGCGGGTCATCTATCGTCACGGCTGCCCCGCACAGATACACTCAGACAACGGAACGCAATTCACGTCCAGGGAATTCAAACAACTATTGGCAGAGTTCGGGATAGAGCATCGCACCTCCCCGGTATACGCACCCCATTGCAACCCGGTGGAACGAGCCAATAGAACCATAAAGACCATGCTCGCCCAGTACGCCGGAGAACACCACCAGGACTGGGATGGCCACCTGGACGCACTACAGTTCGCCATTAACACCGCCCGCCACGAGGCCACGGGATATACACCAGCATACATCACTCACGGAAGAGAGCTAGCCCGGCCTTACGTGGCGGACCGATTCGAACCGAACGAGCAAGAACCGGGGCAACGCAGCCGGCAGCTACAGGAGGCCTTCGAGCTTGTCCGCGTTCACCTGGCCCGCGCGTTCCAGAAACAGGAGAGGCACTATAATCTCCGACGCCGTGAATGGCGCCCGCAACCAGGAGACCAGGTGTGGAAACGAGACCGACATCTCTCACGGAAGAGCGAGGCGTTCAACGCGAAACTCGCCCCTAAGTTTAGCGGGCCAATGGAAGTTCGCCGCCTCATTTCACCAGTCATCGTAGACCTCCGGGATGCACGCGGCAAGTGGCACCGTCACGTGCATATCCAGGACCTGAAACCGGCCGAAGCGAGGGAAACAGCCGACGAATACGACGCAGGGAGTGACGACGAACGGCCTATCGGGGGGGCCATAAACCCCCAAGATAAGTATTAACCGACTATAGCCCTCACTATCCTGGCCAAACCACCGAAAAACTAACGACAAAAAATTGTTTACCGCATTCCAGCGCGCCCCCACCCCGTCGAATGGGATATATAGGGCAACACGAGCCGCACGATCGGCCTAGTCCTACGATGAGCTCGCCAAGGAACATGAACGACCTGTTCGGAGACCTCTCCTCCTCATCCGACGACAGCGGTGGAGGGTGGAAGCGGCGACCAACCCCCGCACCACCGACGCCGACACGAGTCGCACACGTGCCCCGGCCCGGGACGACCATCCAGCGGTCCGACAGGGAGACGAGACGACGGGCGATCATCCTCGCCACCCCGCCTCCCCCGAGGACGACCCGTCACGGGCCAGGGGTATTAATGGCGTTACGCCGCCAGGCCCGAGCGAACGCGCCGCGCCGATCACCCGCCGCGGCCGGGCAGCATCAGGGGCCTAACATCTCGACCCCCGCAGCCACCGAGTCCCGACCCGGGAACCTTGCCGCCGTCTCCGGCCGATCAGCGACCACCCGACCATCCGGCCCGCCTACGCTCGGACCCACGTCGACCCACCGCACGCGCCCACCACCGCCGCACCCGCTGAACACCGCTGCGACACCGCCAGTGCAGGTGACGCTGGGGGACGGCACCGTGGTGGAGGTCCCCTTCCACGCCGCCACGATCAGCCGGAAGTATCGGCTACGTACGGCGACGGGGAAGTGGATCATCCGCTTCGACCGACAGGGTCGACCACGGGCCGTCCACCCCCTGCCTGCCACCCCCCTGTAAAAGGGGAGGGTGATGTAACGACCTATTAATGGTCGTTACTAAGTGCGCCGGGCCGAACACCTGCCCGACGCTCCTGGCCGACCATCCGCCGGGCGCGTGATCCATCCCCTCCGGCGGGATGCCCAACACGTGACAGTAAGCACGTGGGGGGACCCGCACCGGTATATAAGCCGGCTCGTCCGAAGAGCCGGCACCAGTCCTGTCCTGAATCCTGATCCTGACACCAAGCCTCTGGGTGTACTCGAGGCTTCCAAGACCAAGATTCCTGACAGTCGACGAAGACGGGTGTACCCTCTTCGCTGCCTGGGAGTTCCCGGCGTTCGACTTCCTTCTCTCCAACCGACGGAGGTGGGTTTAACCCCTTCGCTGCCTGGGAGTACCCGGCGTTCGGTTCCTTTCCCTCCAACCGACGGAGGTGGGTTTAACCCCTTCGCTGCCTGGGAGTACCCGGCGTTCGGTTCCTTTCTCTACGACCGACGAAGGTGGGTTTAACCCCTTCGTTGCCTGGGAGTGCCCGGCATTCGGTCTCCTGTGTCCGGCCGACGGAGGTGGGTTTGACCCCTTCGCTGCCTGGGGGTACCCGGCATTCGGCTCCTTCTCTCCGGTCGGCAGAGGCGGGCGTGCCCCCTCTGACGCCAGGGTGTACCCGGCATCCGACTCTCCCGCAGCGCGCCGTGCCGCCGCCCGCGGCCCCGCAAACGCGAGATCGTTCGTCCGTCCGCGCATTTATATATAAGTTTGTGTGACTGTCCGCTAGACTAAGTGTATATATCAAGTGTAAGTAATCATTGAATAAACCTTTTGTGACTTTGAAACCGTGTACGCAAGTTTGGCCTTCCGATTCCGAATCCTGGTTCCGGCGAGCCGTCCGAGGCTAACCGAAATCCGCACCGTTACACGGTTGTCACGTTGGCAACTATTGCAATGTATGAAGGAATCATTCTGGCAACGATGGTCGTCAGAATATTTACAGCAGCTACAGACTACCTCGAAACAATATCGACCCTCAAGATGCCTTTCGAAAAGGCGCTCTCGTTCTAATCAAGGACGAACGATTTCCTCCAACTAAGTGGCCTCTCGCACGCATTACTGACGTGCACCCCTGGAGTCGACGGACTTATTCGAGTCGCCACAGTGAAAACAGCTACCTCAAGTTTTAAGAGACCTATAGTGAAATTGTGTTTGCTGCCGATCGAAAATCAATAGACTAGACAAATACTCTGCGCTAACCGCTCGTATATCTTAATTCGATACTTTGTCTACTACGAGTAGACAAGGCGGGCGGAATGTTTCGACACAATAATGTAATAAAATTATATCCATTATAAGATCACGTTGTATCGTCATGTTTAGTAATATTCGCTTCTAAAATTTAGTAAAGTCACGAACGGTAAATTCGAACGTCAAGCAAATATTGTCTGTAAATGTTATCGAGTTAAATTCTATGGATACTGTCCTCCGCGTTCTTATTTGCGCACCTTTTTGTTGTTTTCGCGCCCGACTTCGCGTTCGTAATACAAAGGAGTCATGTGTCCTCTACATTTCTGTGTACACTCTCTCTTTATCTGTACATGCGATATTATAAATCTATCAAAACTGTTTGTCAACCCCTTCTTATACTTGTTTGTCAAAATTCACGGCTTGCCGTCTGCGGACGGGTCAGTCGTCTCTCAGCGTTCGTAAAGAATAAATCGATATCCACGACAAGTTCTCCTCTAATACTTTCCTAACAATCTCAAGATTTCGACGTCGCCAGTGCCGGATCACGCGTATTTTCAACATATATATATATATATATATATTTATATATATTCAAAAAGGAAAGGGAAATTTTTCTCTCTTTTCTTCATGGAATAGGAAATAATAATAGCAAATATAACAATAGAATTATTATATAGGAGTAAATGTAGCTTAATACTTATTTTATTCTATTTATAGAATTGTTACGTCCAGACCCAATAGAAAAGGAAGAGTCGAAGGAAGGACGTAACTATTCAGAGTTTAAAAATTCTATGCGACACTAATGGTGGTCGCATGAACTATCATTAATGGTTGTCGCAAATGTACACATTAAGAGTTATTTATAGATAAGTGGTATTTACTCCGAAAAAATAGAATTTTTATTTCAAGAAGAGATAAGAATATTAATTTAAGTTTTCACAAAGTACCAAAGCCAAATAATGGTGTAATTTCAAGAAAAAATATATTTGGGAATACGGAACTTGTAATAACCATGCTGAATGGTTGAAGCAATTAAATATAAAAGATGATAATAGAGAATTGTTTATTTGTCCATGACATTTTAATGAACTACTTGCCAGGTTTGTAAAATAATCAAAGAGTGTAATATTTAAAAACTTTACAATGATTCTAATAAATAAATATTATTAACATAGATATGCTTACAAAAATACAAATCTTAAGAAAAGATGCTATTCCAATGTCAGTAAATATTTCAAATAATAAAAAAATAGCGAATAAACGAAGACAAGACAGAGCTGTATGTATGTTTTATATGTTTAATATTAATCTTTTTTTTAATTATACATCTCATTTTCTTAAATTTATATATACAATTTTTTTAGGAACAGAGACATTTAAAAAAAGAAAAGACCGAACAGAGAAATATAAGAAAAAGAAAAAACAAATGTCAAAAAGGCAAATCAAAGCCTAACGCAGATGACAGGGTGCAGAATAATGTATACCTTTCCAAGGTTAAAAAGTAATGAATCCTTTAATTAAATAAACGTAACGTTTCGGAGCCTCTTCCGGCCCATCTTCAGACAAAAACAGAAAACTGTAAAAAACAAGCAATATCATATATTACAAAAAATTCAATTGAGCTTAATTATAAACACATACATATATGAACTCGGATATAACGCAATACACACGACATGATTAACGAAGTTCTAACATGTTGACATATAACGGTCGTTTTGAAAATTAAGGTAAGGTAACCATGAAGGAGGCTCACCAACGCCGATACTTTTGGCCGAAGAGGCTCCCCGAATCGTTACGTTTATTTAATTAAAAGATTCATTACTTTTTTAACCTTGGAAAGAGGTGTACATTATTTCTGCGCCCTGTCATCTGCGTAGGCTTTGATTTGCCTTTTTGACATTTTATTATAGTTTTTTATCTATTTAAGCCTTATATTTTTCGTGTTTTTTTAGGAAAAACAAAGATGTCAATAAAAATCTCATTGATAAAATTTGATATTTGTACAGAAAAAGAAACATTGTAAGACATTATTAATTTAGAATTATTGTACAATCAATGCATATTGTTTGAACTAGAATATAATAACGAGAATTGTGAATTTTTATTAGACAAGTTCTCTATGAACAATCTAAAGAATCAAGGTAATTGATGAACCTGTCACATCAACCTAACAATCATAAAGTAAAAAGCCAAGGTAGTATTTGAAAAAAGTATGATAATAAAAGTATACAAGTGAGCAGTGGTGATTTAGTTTTTCTGTAGTTTCATTTATAACAAGTGAAAAAATAGTCCAACCCCCCGTCTGAACTCTTATACATAGCTCCCAATAGTTCGAGGGTCCTGGCGGGGGGAATGACGTCACGCGAAAATAAAGCGACACTTTCACTTGCACTGATTTTTACTTCTGAATGCTAGATACGTTCTGATATGGTCAGATATCCACTGTTTTTCCAAAAAGTTTTCAACCCCTCTCAAAATCTTCACAAGGACTTTGCAAGTGGATCGATTTCAGAACCCACTTGAAAAGTCTGTATTATTTTATAGTCTTTCTTTCCACAAAGCCCCATCTCTTAGATGAAATTATGACAAAATGTTAGAAAAAGATATTGCGAGGCACATGTGACTCATTTGATGTGCGGACGGTGTGCAAGCGAGGCGAACGCGAAGGCGAGATACTGTTCGCGAGGAGAAATGTTGCGGCGATTAGGAGAGCGCAAGAGAATATTTTTTCTAAAATATAATCGTGGTTATATATTTTCCTTTTTACAATATTTTTCTTTTAAAAATATTTTTTTATACACACACACATATATAAATATATTTTTAGTATAGGAAAGAAGAGAAGGTTTTTTAAATTG
>NW_028189823.1:0-10398 GCF_048542155.1 Nylanderia fulva | reverse complement strand
AACTTTATAATCAATTATAATCATACAAAATTTTTATTTTACGTGTGCATTTTGAGAGAGAAGAGACAGAAAGACAGAGAGGAATACAAAGAGACTGAGAAACGGAGACAGATAGATAGATAGATAGATAGATAGATCGATAGGGAGGTCGATAGATAGTTCAATAGACAATACCTAAATAGATAGATTGATATATATATATATATATATATATATATATACATATCTATCTATCAATCTATCTATTTAGGTATTGTCTATTGAACTATCTATCGATCTCCCTATCGATCTATCTATCTATCTATATATATATATATATATTATAGATATATATATATATGTATGTATGTGTGTATGTATGTATATGTATGCATATATAGAACAAGGTTTATAAATAAACTACCTGTACATCCAGCCCTTCTTGAGGAAACTCTATGTCTCGTAAGAGGCAAATGTTTGGCGTTATATGTTTGTTCTATGGTGTGGACAACCACACAAACTCAATAACACACTAAAAAAAACTAACTATATATTATAAATATATAGTATGTAAAATTTGACAACGATACGTTGTATACGCTGCTTTGTTTTTACGCGTATGAACGTGTATAACACCGCGCGACGTGAGTGAGGCGTCGCGCAGTAGATCATATCAACGTATAATGCGCGCGGATTACTGTGGTACATACATACTACTGATACCGCGCGAATACGAAAGATCTGACGCGCATTTTTACGTACATAATAAATCGGAATATTTGATAAAAAAAAATATATATTATATGGTGTATATATATATATATCATATATATATATAATATATGTGTGTGTATATATATATATATATCGTTCATATATATTAATCATATTCCTGTAATATATATATACTTTTTTTATCAAATATTCCGATTCGTTATGTACGAAAAAATGCGCGTCAATTTTTGTATTGCGCGGATCAGTGTAGTATGACCCCCGTAACCCGCGGTATTATACGTTGATATGATCACTGCGCGACCCTCACTCACGTCGCGCGGTGCTATACACTTTTCATACGCAACATACGTATATATTATATTATATATATATTCAGTTTGCCCGACGCACCGGGTTTTTTAAAATCCCCGCAGGGGCCCCAGGATTTAAATTTTGATTTTTTTTTTTTGAAAAACAATTTTATTAAGAATTAAAAGATAAAGAGGCGGCAAATTTAGGGGGCCCCCCGGTGACCCCGGCCCCAAAGCCCCTAGGAAGCCCTGTTAAATAAAAAATTCCCCTGAAATTTTCAAATGAAAGCAAAAGACAGGGGAAAGAAAAAAAGTAAACATTCAATATGGGGGTGTGGTGCGGCGCCGTGCGGAAATATTTTTGAAAAACAAATACAATCACGCGGGGGCAACAACGCACAAACTGGAAGTGTGCTCCATTTTCGCGAAAAGAGAGAGGAACCAAGATGCCGCCTAAGATTTCAAAAATTTTCTTCCTCTCTTCTCTCTCTTCTCTCTCTCTCTCCCTCCCTTTTTTTAATATTTTTTTATCTTTTTTACAAAAAGGAAGGATACGTCACCCCCGAAGAGGAGACGTAGAAAAGACGGCGACGGCGCCGTGCCAAAAACGCGGGGACGGCGAGGCCCCGTGCCAGCAAAGGCGGGACGGCGACGGCGCCCCCGCCGCGGAGCGAGGACACCCGACGACCCGTGCCAGGGGATGCGAGGACGGCGCGACGCCGCCCCAGGGGGGGGGAAGGAGGCGACGACCCGTGCTACGGACGCGGGGACGGCGACGGCGCCTTTTAGCAAAACGCGAGGATGTGATGACTCCGCCCCAGGGGACGCGAGAATGATGGGGCCCGTGCCAGCGGACGCGAGGATGATGAGACCCGCTGCCAGCGGCGCGGGGAGGGCGAGCCCCCGCGCCGCGCAAACAGAAAGACGGTACATTATTTTTAAAATTTTTTTTTTACAAAACCCCAAACACAAAACATTATATATATATATATATATAAAAAAGGGGTTGCTATCGATTTTTTTTAGCTATCTGCCTCTCGCTATCGATCACCTATTATTATCTATTTCATCTACTTCTCTGGGTCCGTTTGTCCTCTGTTTTTCTTTTTTTAAATTTCTTTTTTCATATTGACACGTAATAAAAATTTTCAACATACTTAAATAAAAAAAAAATTATTACATAATAATCAACTCATCATTAAATATTTTAATTATTTTCATGTATGTATGTAGTAATTTTTTTTATTTAAGAAATTTTGAAATTATTATTACGTGTGCAGATAAAAAAGAATGAAAGTAGAAAAGGAGAAACAGGAGACAGAGACAGGAACACGGGGACGATAGATAGATAGATAGATAGATAATGGGTTAAAAGATAGAAGGGTCATCAAAATAAAACATAGGAGTTGTTGATGTATATATCCGATCTTTTTTAACCCGGGTTAGTATTTTTACAAAAATAACAAAAACCACACTCTCGGTGTTTTTGTCTGTCTTTCTTTTTTTCTACATTGCATTTTTTTCCAGCACAGTATATAAAAAAAAAATTTTTTTCCCTTACTAAATAAAAAAAATTTAAAATACAGTAGTTTTTAAAGTATTTAATTATTTTTATTTATGTAGTGTAAAAAATATTTATTATTATATACTTTTGGTCATTTTAAAAGAATGTAAAAAAAGAAAGAAGAGACAGAGGGACGGGAAACATATTATTATACAATTAGATATATTTTATATAATAATTATATATATCACTCAGAAAAATCGTCTTCAATGTCCGGAATCTGCCATAAACTTTTTCGCCAATTTGGGACCCCCTGTATTCTTACATCCTGTATATAAATAGTATATATGAAAATAAAAATTTTTTTTTTTTTTGCAGCAAATTAACCCGGGGTATAAGGGGGTGAACAAGGAGCGGGCGCGTCAAAAAAAACCCCCGACCCCGCCTTCATACCCCTGCGCCCAGGATACGTGTTGCGCCGCCGACAGCACCGGGATAATAACCGCCAGCAGCACCGGGGAAATTATGCACCGCCGACGCCCGGGATATATATATGCACCCCGACGCCCCAAATTTATATCCGACCCCCCGGCAGAAACCAGGATTTAAATCACCGCGGCAGACCGGAAAAGTGCTCGCCCCGCCGGCACCCCAGGATACGTGCCGCACCGCCGGAGCACCGGATACAGTCCGCACCCCGGCACCCCGGATACGTGCCCCACCCGGCACCCCGGATAGTGCCCCACCAAGGCCCCGGGAAATTATATCCCAACCCCCGGGGCACACCGGAAAAATGTCCCACCCCACACCGGGATACGCCCCCGCACCCCCGGGCGCCCCAGGATAATGTCCGCCCCCGGGCGCCCCGGGATACAGTCCGCCCCCAGGCAGCACCGGGGAATATACCGCACCGCCGGCACACCAGGATTATGCCCCCTAGATTTTTTTTATATTTTTTTTTCTTTTTACATATGTCCCTTTTTTTTTTATTTTATAAAATTCATGAAAATAGGGTTAAGGTTTTTTTTATTTTTTTTGGTATGATGAAAGTATTTTGAAAATTGAAAAAATAAAAAAATATAAAAATATTTTTTTTTATAACAACACCTGCCGAGAGATAAGTGAGAATCTCTACTTAAAAATGAATATGTTTTTCACATTGTGGAATACACGGATGGATTTAATATATATATATAATATAATTCCCCCTGCTTTTTTGCTCAACAATGTGAAACAAAAATTTCTTTCAAAAGTAAGTTCTACAACTTAATTAATATAATTATTATTTATTTTATTTTACTATTTATTATTTTATTTATTTAATTTGATTTATTTTTTTTTATATTTTATTTTTTTATTTTTATTTTTTTTTATTATTTTATTTTTTATTTTTTTTTTTTTTAATTATTTTTATATTTTTTATTTTTTTAATTTCTACTAATAATAAGTAGTAGGTAATAATATCCCAAATATTATATATATGTATATATATATATTTTATATACACATAAATATAATTGGCATATTTACCATTTTTTCTCTCCTAAAATCATTCGCATCAATTATAACGGCAATTTTGAGAAAAAGAAAGAGAGAGAGAAAAGAGAGATGGTACAAAAACAAAAAAGCATGAGAGAGAAAAAGAAAATGACGTCTTTCCTTTTTAACTGCACGATTGCAGCCCATCATCGCGACATCCGAAACTAATTTTGTGCCTTATTTTTCCCCCCAAAGTCTTTTCGAATAACAGTGAATGAAATATTCCAACCAAGATTTTTTTTATTAGACTTCTAAACTTATTTCTGCAACTACTAATTTCCCTTTATGCAATTTTTCGCAAAGTGGTCTTATTTTGTACGTATAAAATTTTTGAAACTTTATACAAACAAAAATTTTTATGACGTGACCGAGAACCAAAAAAAACTCGATTTAAAAAATTTTTTTTTTTTATCACAAAAGAGACAGCTTCGCATTTATTTTTTGTATTAACTTTAAACGTGGAAAAGCATTTGTTTTTTCTATTAACGCAATAAAAAAATTTTTGGGGTTTGGAAAAATTAATCGGTTCGGCCCCATAATAGTAACCCCGGCATCCCCCTTAATATTTAAAAAAAATTTTGTGAATTAAAATTTCCCAGATTTCCACAAATTTAAAATAAAATATACGTACCCACTTTTAAATTAGATTTCCCCTTTGATTAGATTTAATATTTTAGCACTGGAACACCACTCGGCACTACGAAAAAAAACAAAAGTAATGTACATAGAGTCACTGGGGTTGTTTCAATGCATACGGGCATCGGTTTCTAAGCATCTACTGCCCCAAAGCCGCGTTTTAGACTGTAGTAATTTTTGTCCCAAACGATAAATTTTTTGGCTTTTATTAACTTTACAATGAGAATTACAATAAAAAAATAAAGCTTAAAGTGTATTTTTTTAAAAAAACAAATGGTCGAACATATAACGAAGGTGTTAAAAAGTATAAGGTGTAAAGGATTGTGGTGTAAGTGTAGAGTAAAAATGCTTAGTTTTAAAGCTGCAGTAAAGCCACGTACCCCCCCCCAGGACGACTCTTGCGAAAGGACTTCTTCTTAGTGGGGAAATTTGTAGGGTTTTCCGAAAGAAGCTAGAAGAAGTACTAGATCTCCATGATGTGTGGGGTAGGAAGCAGGGACACTGAGGTACAACAAAGGGTTTTAAGTAGATGTAGCGAAGTACTCGAAGGATGAATAAAAAAGAAGAAACTTTTTGGGAAAAAAGGTGGTTTCAGCGTTCCGTTGAGACGTGCCAATTTTCCTGAATGTCAATAGTAAACAAAAAATCAAAATTCGTTTTTTTAAAAGAAAAGGGCCCGAAAAAGGTGCTTGAAAAAGATTTTTAAAACATCTTACGAAGCCAAACATGATACAAACGAAAAATTTTTGGTCCAAAAAGGGGATTTTTTGGGGGTGTGTGGGGGAGGAGAAGATCTAAAATTTTATATTATCTAGTTTTTAAAAAATTTTAGATCTGCTGGAAAATTTCCCAATAAAGAATTCACCGGAATCCGAAGAGTGTTCCAAGTAATTAGCGGGGAAAATTTTCAAAATTTTTTTGAAAAAAGAACAAAACCAGAAAACAGTAGGTAAAAATTCCCCCAAATTTTTCGTTGAGACACATAATTGGTTTAAAAAGTCCTATCCATCTCTCCGAATTCCGTTTGAAGCTGGATGATAACGAAGTTCTCTTGCAACATCCAAACAAATTGTTAATGCTTTAAAGAGAGATGCTTCAAATTTTGGGCCTTATCTGGTAAAAGTTTTAAAGGGGATCCAAACTAGCCACCCAAGAGAATAAAAGCTGTCGAAAACTGTTCAGAGTTATTTCTTTTTGTGGAATAGCTTCAGGCCACCCGAAATCGATCATTTTGTTAAGCAATAACGGAAATCTTGAAAGAAAGGGAAAAGGGCCTATTTAAATCCAAATGAACATGTTGAAAAGCTGATCAGGGAACCCCATTTTAACAGGGAAATTTTTTGTATGTCTTTAATTTTTGGGAAAAGTTGCAAGGGAGACAAAACGAGACCACTCTTAACGTCTTTTTCAAAGACGGCCAAATAAATTTTTAGAAATTGTTTAGCGTGTTTCCCGGGATGTGCGAGGCCCTGAATACTCAAAAATTTTCTTACGAAGAGGTTTTGGAAAATGGCGAATTAACCAAAGGGAACATCACAATTATAGGTACAGAGAACCCGAAGCATAAGTTTCCTTAATTGAGTGAAGAGTTCAAAAAAGGAGATCTTGAAATTTTCATCATCCTTTTTTAAAATTCTGCTAATTCTTCCAAAAAGAGACAATGTTGGCTTGAAATGATTCAATTTTGATAAACACAGTACGAATTTAATGCCCGAATGTGGACAAAAATTATAGAGAATTGAGCAATAAGATCCGTTGCCTAATTGTCTAGGGAAACTTTGTCAGGTTTTGAAAAAAAGCATAAATTAAAGGTTTTTGGGTCGTCCATAAAGGTTTTCGTCCCCAAAAAATTCTAAATATTAATTTAAAAAATGTTAAAAAATTTTCCATCGTAAGTATGTATTCTTTTGAGTTTTATAATTTTTTAAAAAAAATGCAATTGGTTTTGACATTTTCAATTTATTTTTAAAAAAAATGAGCTCCACAGCGAAATCGAAGCATCACAAGAAGAAACAAAGGAATTGGGAGCAGGGGGAAAAGAGAGTAGTCACACGGGGAAGTTCTTTTTTTGCAATTTTAAAAATGCTTTGTCTCCATAGCCAAGGAATAGTTTTCCTATCTCTCGCGACGTCCCTCAAAAAGTTTTTAAGTAATGCTTGATGTTCACGCGTTTTTAAGGGAACGACGATAAAAATTAATAATCCAATAAAAACTTCTTAAATCATTATTTTCTTTGGTTTTGGGGTAGTCGATAATGATTTGACTTTTGTTCTGTAGGTTTGATTCCTATTTGAGACAAGAAACCAAAAGTAATTTTTTTTTTTGACCCCAAAAAAAACTTTGGGGGAAATTGAGTCCCCAACCCCTTTTTGTAGCGATCAAAAAAAAATCCGCAAATGATATTGTTCCACTCATCCTAGAAGCTATGAGAATATTCCCAAAAGGGAAAAACAAAACTAATCATTTTAAAAATATATTCATAAACCTCTGAAAAGTTTTGGGCTGCGTTCGAAAACCAAAAGCAAACCAAAAATTCAAAGTCCAAAAGGTGTTTTACAGCGGCCCCTTGGAAAAATTTTTTTGCAACGGTATTTTTGTGCTTTTTCCTATCAATCTTTGAAAAAATATTCTTTCGTAAGGGTCCCCGGGAAATCCGTATGTAGGCAAGGGGGATGATCGGGAGTGACCGAATTTAAAGCACGAAATCCCCAAATCTCCAACATTTTCCTTTTTTTGGAAAATAGTAAAGGGTCCCACGTAAGCTGATGGGCAAAAAACCTTGGTCCTCAGATTTTTAAATTCTTCTTTAGATACTTCTTTCTCCAGAAAGTTTTTGGGGAAATTTCAAATTCGGAGGACCTTCCGTAACAAACCGAGTTCAATTCCCTGTGATACCGATGAAAGAGGGGCAAAATAGTAATCCTTGAAATTTGCTAAAAACTTGGGAAAAAAAAGAATCTGGGGGGGGAAAGTGGGAAAAATTGTAATTCAAAATCTTTATCTTTCCACAGTTTTTAAGACCCGTTAAGGAAAACAATTTGACGGTTTTTTTTTTAAAAATCTACAAGGAATTAAAATGCCGAGGAAATCTGCGCCTAAAAAGGGCGTTTGTATGTCCGCCAGCAAAATTTCCAACCGGGGAAAAAATTTTTTCCTGAGACCAAGAACACGAAAAATTTTAGATCCATAAAATCAAAGTGGTTCGTTTGCAGCAAAAAATTTTAAATTGGTTGATAACGGGTTTTTATAAAATATTTTTTGGGGGAAAAAACAAAAAATGTCAGCACCAGTGTCAACAAAAATTGTTAAATTAGACGACTTTTCAAAATAACGAGGGATGAAGGTAAACCGTTGCGAGTTTTCCTCTATCTTCAAAGGGCTCTAGTTTTCCGTTTAATAGTGAGCAAAGATTTTTACTTACAAGGAAAAGTACATTTTTTTTGCTTTATTCCAATTTCTGGATAAAAAAAAATTTGTTCCTTGAATCCGCTTTTTTTTTTTTTTGAATTAAAGATCTTAATTTGTTTTTATCAACGACTAAAAAATTACTGCGACGACGAAAAAATTCCAGCGCGAAAACTTTTTTCTAAACGAGATCCGTTGCTTTTATTTAAAGAAATATTTTTCTTCGGTTATTTTATACCCGGGTTCAGTTGACTATTTTTTCAGCGAGTTTACAGTTTGATTAAAGGGGACTCCTCAAAAACAGCAAAATCCTTGAACTTTTTTGGCAAAAAGTTTAAGCAAAGTGAAGTAAAAATATCCGCTAAAGATCCCGGAATTGGCGTATCTTGTAAAGTCCGGGTTTTTTTTTTTACATTCAAATTTAATTCCCGGGTAAAATTTACCCTAAGGTTTTTTTTTTGAAACTGAAACGATTAAAAGCGCCGTTTTTTTTAAAACTTTATTTTATCATTTTTTGGGTGGGTTTTTCAAAAATTTCCAAACGACAATTTTTCCTTTTTTAGGGAAAGGGGGCGGGGTAACTATATATTTATTTCTTCGGAACGTATAAAGAAATACCAAAAAATTTGTTCGATTTAGCAAAAAACCCCAATTTTGGTTTTTTTGTGCCAAAAATGTGGGAAGTTTTACCAGAAAATTCATTAGAAAGGATTTTTGAAGGGGTCACCCGTTGCTGTTGCAATTTCCAAGGGTGAATTTTAAAAAAATTCCCATCCCACCTTTATTTAAAATGTTCTCTTTCGAAGATGTCAAAAACATTGAAGGGGAGGGAAAAGTAGAGTTAGTTGTCTATTTTCTAGGGGAGATCATCCCCAAAGGCATCTCGATTGATATTTGTGACGAAAAAAACGATCCGGAAAACCAAGTCCCAAGATTTTGACCACGTAAAAAAATTTTTTAAAATTCAGAAATTGAATTTCCCCCCTCAAGAGAATATTCCCCTGTTGTCACTTTCACCGGTTTAATCAGGGGCGGGGTCACCAAAATTTTGTAATATTTGTCCACAAACGTAACTTTTTTTGGCTTTATTAAAAGGTTATAATGAAAATACAAAAAAAAAATTTAAAAGCATTAAAAAAATGTATTTTTTTAAAAAACAAATGGTCTTAAAATGTAAAAAAGAAAAGGTGTAAAAAATTAAAAGGGGTAAGGGGGTTTAAAGTGGGGGAAGTGTGGGTTAAAAAAGCATATTATGCTGAGAACGCCCCCAAGACCAACAAAATGAAATTCTATCAAAATTTATGTGATTTATCAGGAAAGTCAGTCGGCCTTCGGTACGGGGTTTTTTTGAGAAATGGATATGATTTGGGCCAGTGTAAAAACTTAAAACACAAACGCAATTTAAGTCGATCCCCAATTTGTTTTTTTGTTGGGGTCACGTACCCCCTCCTTTTTTATGCAAAAATGGCGTGGGGGCATGAATTTTGCACCTAATTGAACTCATTCTCAAAGGAACAAAGAAAAAAAAAGAAAAAAAAAAATCGATTTTTTTAATAACGATTTAAATCGATTAAATTTTTTTTTTTCATTAAACGATTATTTTTGATTTTTTATTTTTAGAAATCATTAACGATTTGAAAGTTTTTTGCCACATAGTCTTATTTGAATCAAAAAGATGTGTTTTTTAGAAAAAAGATTAGTTTTTAAATCAGTCGTACATGACTTAAGAAACTTATTATTAAAATTAGGAATTAAGGAAGAAATTGATGTATAAAATATTGATTGATCGTGATTTTTAAGTAAAGAGCGTGTACGAAAACGATACTTCGTGAGGCTTTTTAAAACCCTTTTTTAAATAATTTTCAATTTTTAAAAAACCGCTAAGATTAATAGGATTCCTCCTATAAGGAAAATACCAAAATTGAAGAAAAATTAGAGCAAAAATTAACAATGGGGCTGCCCATTCCACCCGTACAAAAACAATTGTTAATATTAAGAACTACGCAAACCACACCCCACACAACCCCAACACACACACACCAGAGAGAGGGGTTGGGTCTAAAAAAAAATTATTAAAAAATTTTCTTTTTATTTTTTTTAATTATTGTTTTTCTGGTTTTTTTTCTTTTCGAATTTTTGTGCATTTTCCTGATCTGTAAATTCAAATTTTCATTTATAATTTTAAATTCTTTTTTAAAACAAAAATGTTTTAAAGAAAATTAAATAAAAAAAAAATTATTTTTCATTTGTAGAAGGGGATTAGATCTTATTTAAATTCCTGGAAATTATCATCATATTAGTCTCCCCAAC
>NW_028189822.1:7500-10408 GCF_048542155.1 Nylanderia fulva | reverse complement strand
CCGTAAACAGGAATTTACGGAGTCTCGCACCAATTACTCTCATACACGCTATCTCACTCACTTCCGCAACGCTCTCATTCTCTCCCTCATTCATTAATCAAGAACGAAAGTTAGAGGTTCGAAGGCGATCAGATACCACCCTAGTTCTAACCATAAACGATGCCAGCTAGCGATCCGCCGAAGTTCCTCCGATGACTGGGCGGGCAGTTTCCGGGAAACCAAAGCTTTTGGGTTCCGGGGGAAGTATGGTTGCAAAGCTGAAACTTAAAGGAATTGACGGAAGGGCACCACCAGGAGTGGAGCCTGCGGCTTAATTTGACTCAACACGGGAAACTTCACCAGGCCCAGACACCGGAAGGATTGACAGATTGATAGCTCTTTCTTGATTCGGTGGGTGGTGGTGCATGGCCGTTCATAGTTGGTGGAGCGATTTGTCTGGTTAATTCCGATAACGAACGAGACTCTAGCCTGCTAAATAGGCGTACCTTATGGTATCGCGAAGGCCCCCGGCTTCGGCTGGCGGGTTTTTACTACCAACGTACAAACAAATCTTCTTAGAGGGACAGGCGGCTTCTAGCCGCACGAGATTGAGCAATAACAGGTCTGTGATGCCCTTAGATGTTCTGGGCCGCACGCGCGCTACACTGAAGGAATCAGCGTGTGTTCCCTGGCCGAAAGGCCCGGGTATCCCGCTGAACCTCCTTCGTGCTAGGGATTGGGGCTTGCAATTGTTCCCCATGAACGAGGAATTCCCAGTAAGCGCGAGTCATAAGCTGGCGTTGATTACGTCCCTGCCCTTTGTACACACCGCCCGTCGCTACTACCGATTGAATGATTTAGTGAGGTCTTCGGACTGGTGCGCGGCAATGTCTCGGCATTGCCGATGTTGCCGGGAAGATGACCAAACTTGATCATTTAAAGGAAGTAAAAGTCGTAACAAGGTTTCCGTAGGTGAACCTGCGGAAGGATCATTAACGTTCCGGAGGTCCTGCTCTGCGTCGAGGGTCCTCTCTTTTGGGAGAGACGCGCGCTCGCAGCAGTCGACGACTGAATGGACGCGCTGAAAAGGCGCTCTCAGAGAAAAAGAAAATAACGGATTTGACGGAATTTGTTGGTTGTGTTTTGATATAACGACGGACGCCGTCGCGCCTCTCTGACCGAAAGTAGTCGGCAAGCAGAGCAGCGCGCCCGGCGGTGTTCGACGACGATTCGGAGCGAGACGCTTCGCGATCACGCTCGTGTGTGTGCCATTCTCCGGCCACACACACACAGAGCGTCGATTCGGCGTTGAACGCAAACCGGTGGTAACCTATGCCCGCGCACGCGTGTGTGCAGCACACACGACGTTCGTCGACGCGCGCCCTCCCCGTTGTCGCGTGGCAGCGGTCAGCGTGCCGAGAACACACGGTGTGCGACCGCGAGTGCCGAGCTAGAGGACCCCCATATATTATTATAATATATATATAACACAGAGAAGGGATCGATGATATTTCGACCAATCTGTCAACTGTGTCGGTCCGACGGTTTCTTCAAAGAGCTTCCGCCCCGGCTCTCCCGTTGCGGGAGAGACGCTCCGAACGAGAAACACACAACTCTATCTTTGTGCCGTAGCCTTCCCTGGCGGGAGGCGGCGGTCCGCGCGCGTCCTCGGCTGATCGAAGAGCCACCACGATTATTCTCTCTCTCTCGTCCGAGAGAAGAGACCACGATGGTTGAACGAGAAGCGCGTTTCTTCGCGAACGCAAAAATTTCGAACGATTACCCTGAACGGTGGATCACTTGGCTCGTGGGTCGATAAAGAACGCAGCTAATTGCGCGTCAACTTGTGAACTGCAGGATACATGAACATCGACATTTCGAACGCACATTGCGGTCCACGGATACAATTCCCGGACCACGCCTGGCTGAGGTTCATTTTAGTACCCCTACACTGCTTGCGCCCGAAAAGCGCGCACGGCCACGACGCGGGCGACCAGAGAATGGCGCGCGCGTCGCCTGTGCCCTGTGCAACGCTTACAATGGGCGTACGAGCGATCGTTGGACGTTCGCCCGAGGTGTCTGTGCCGCGCCGACCGGCCGCGGTGCAAATCCTGGCGTCGTCTGAAATGACACACCGAAATAATAATAATAATAATGAGGAGGAGAAGCGCACAAGCGTGTAAAACGTTGGCGAACGCGCGCCCAGAGAATGCTGCGCGAATTAAGAGGGGGAGCGTGTTTGTGTATCCAAGTCGTGTGTGTACGCGAGAGCCGAGGAGAAATGGGATAAGGGTAAGAGCGCGCGCGAAGGGAGCAACAAACGGCCAAAAAAAGGGTCAGGACGTTGAATGGCACCGCTTTCCCTAGAGCGGCGCGTGCGTCGTTGTCTCCCGAAAGTAGGTAGCGCTTGTCTCACCGTCTCTCCTCTCCGTACATCACACAGACTGACCGGACTGCTCTCGCACTCTGTGCCGCGTCTCTCGGTGCGATAGCGCTCGCGCGTTTTATGCCGAGGCGCCCTTGCCCGCACACATAACGGTATTACGGAGAAATATACGGCGCGTCGTCGTCCGGCGGAGAGAGCATTCGTAATCCTTTACCTCTTTACGGAGAAGGGTTTTGAATCGCGAGCCGACCGCGTGTCCGAGTCCACGAAATTTTCGTAAAGCGAAAAAAGGGGACCGGCGCGCCGCGTCGTGTACTCGTCGAATCGATTTCGCCCGAATTTCGTATATAAAAGAGAAGGAAGAGCCGAGAATCTCGAACCCCGCGATATATCGTCTCCATTACCACCAACGAGTGTGTGTGCGGTTAGCGCCCCGGCGATTTGCCTTCTCGCGTATTTCGTGTGCTGCCGCTGCTGCTCTCTCGTTCGACGCTCTCTCTCTCTCTCTCCCTCTTATTAATATATATTATAGAGGAGAGACGA
>NW_028189822.1:0-2500 GCF_048542155.1 Nylanderia fulva | reverse complement strand
GCTCGCCCGGCGAAAGCAACACGCCGCGAACGGACTTGGAAGAATTTCTCGCTCGCCCGGCGAAAGCAACACGCCGCGAGCGAACTTGGAAGAATTTGTCGCTCGCCCGGCGAAAGCAACACGCCGCGAACGGACTTGGATGAATTTCTCGCTCGCCCGGCGAAAGCAACACGCCGCGAACGGACTTGGAAGAATTTCTCGCTCGCCCGGCGAAAGCAACACGCCGCGAGCGAACTTGGAAGAATTTGTCGCTCGCCCGGCGAAAGCAACACGCCGCGAGCAAACTTGGAAAAAGCGGCTTGTGCGGCCGGAGGTGTCGCCCGCCAACGAAAGCAACACGCCGCGATCGGCCTTGGGTTACGGGCGGCGCGTGCCGCCGGAGGTGTCGCCCGCCAACAATTGCAACACGCCGCGATCGGACTTGGGTTACGAGCGGCGCGTGCCGCCGGAGGTGTCGCCCGCCAACGAAAGCAACACGCCGCGATCGTACTTGGGTTACGGGCGGCGCGTGCCGCCGGAGGTGTCGCCCGCTAATCAAGGCAACACGCCGCTATCGGGCCTGGAAAAATTTCTTGCTCGCCGGCGAGAGCAACGCGTCGCGAGCGAACTTGCGCCTGTTCCCGAGTTCTCGCTTGTACCGCTAACGAGCGAGCTAAATGAGATTAATTAAATGAGGACGCATCGGAAAGTTTATTTGTGCAAACACTCCGGCTTCGCTTATCGGCATCCTGCCTGCATTCGTCCACTTATCGGTCGTAGAATCTCGAAGATTGTGCATCCGACGAGTGGTAGCCGGGAATTAGCAGATATCGTAATAATCGTGTCGCGCGGTCGTGCGGAGCGTCGAAAAGTACGAAACCTTTGTCCGAAACGTATTTCCGTATCGTAGCATTATCTCCTCGTAGCGGCGCTACTCGCCGTCAAGTGCCCCGGAGGTACCGCCGGCGGGCGACGGACTTGGTGAAATCATTCGGTCGTCCAGAGGTGTCGCCCGTCCCGGAGGTGCCGTCCGATCCCTTAAGTTGACGCCGGCCGTTATGTGGTGCCGCACGTATAATCACGCCCGTAACGAGCTGTCTCGGTTGCCGCGCGCGTGATTTCGCATCGGGCGAGTGTTCCGTACCGTAATCGCGGTCACCGCAGCTTGCGTGTTGCGTATCATCCGTAATAATTCGAAATATATGTCTCCGACACGTGGGTTTGAAAGACACGTTTCGAGTTAGTAATCGGACTGCGCCCTCATGTCGAGCGAGCGCCGAATAGTAAGTAACTTTCGTCCGAAACGTTTTTACGTAGCTCTCCTCGTTGCGGCGCCGTAAATCGTCGTTAAGTGTTCCGGAGGTACCGCCGGCGGTCGTCTGACTTCGAGAGATCATTCGGTCGTCCGGAGGTGCCGCCCGTCCCGGAGGTGTCGCCGGTCGGCCGTGGTTCCCGGAGGTGTCGCCCGTCCCGGAGGTGTCGCCCGGTCCGGAGGTGTCGCCGGTTGGCCGTGGTTCCCGGAGGTGTCGCCCGGCCCGGAGGTGCCGCCCGGCCCGGAGGTGCCGCCGGTCGGCCGTGGTTCCCGGAGGTGTCGCCCGGCCCGGAGATGTCGCCGGTCGGCCGTGGTTCCCGGAGGTGTTGCCCGGCCCGGAGGTACCGTCGGTGCTTATACCTTATTGTCCCGGCATTTCGTTTGTTTCCTTCTTAATTAATGCTAATTATCGTTGTTAGACATTCGCCATACGGCTATCGTGATAATATTTTATCGTACAATAGGACTTTTCGATCGTTCGCTCTCCGCGACAATGTCTCGATTGAACGCGCCTTTTGGCGCTCGCGCTCGCATACGGCCGTGCGTAGGACCGTGCGTCGCTGACCGCCTGGCCGGCCGGTTGGGTACTATAAGAGATACGTCGCGCTCGGCGCGTTGAACGAGTCAAGCGAGTCCGGACGAGTCGTAAACGTACTTTCTCGAGTCTCTCGCCACTCCGGCGTGTTTCGACCGCTCTCCGTACCGTCGCCGACCGCTTGGCCGGTCGGTTGGGTACTATAAGAGGGTAGGAGAGTTTAATATTGTACGTGTCGCGCTCTCGACGTTGACAAACGAAGAATCGCCCAAACGGGTCGAGAACGGATTTTGTCGAGTCGCGACTCTGACACGGAGAGAACATTTATATAAAATGTTTGATTTGGAAACCACAAATATATAAAATAATATACGATCGTCGCAGAACGCGCCGCCGCCAAGTCTTCTCATGCTTGGAGGTTGCGTGTCTCGCGAGAACGTACGTTCGACTCTCGCGTCGTCTCGTATTCCTCTTTGCCGGGGATTACGGTGCGGCTCTTCTCGTTCGTCGCCGAACGCGCGCAAAATTAACGCACACTTATTTATTACGAGCACAGCATTGCCACGAGTCGGTGTCGCAAGACCGAATGGCTCTTATGTGGCGCGCACGCCTCTAGTGTGTTGGCCGCGCGGTTCCTTCTCGTTTCGTACGCAGCAGCGGAATCGTCGCGCTTA